>NC_046221.1:107188358-107478358 GCF_009819885.2 Catharus ustulatus | reverse complement strand
GAATCCTGAGGGACTCCCAGGAGCTCTCTCACCTCTTCTGCAATGAAGAACTCTGCAGGAACAGATGCCCACTGAATTTCTGCCAAGAACAACTTTCCTACCTCCAGTACGTGCACGGCAGGGAAGAGAGGGCACCTGGAGCTCTGGTGCTCCTGCTGCTGGCTGAGGTACTGGCAGGGTTGTGCTCATGTATCCCTGACTTAGTGTGTGTGAGAGCAACAAAGGGCAATAGCTGAGCCCCTTGTATCTGGACCTGTTTGCCTGCTGGGCAAAAACCAGGTTCAAGGGGGAATAAACCCTCCTTTCTTCATTGCACTACCCCTCTTGCTACATAACCCACTTGCTGCACATCCACTGTTGGGCTCCAGGCTTTGCCCAGAGAAAAAAGGAGTGTATGGAGTGTCTGTATAATTACTCACAGGTACCAAGAGCCAGAGATGCTCCAGATTCTGGCTCCTCGTGGTGGGTGGGTTGGGGTCTGGCAGTCCATATTATGGAACATGGCTGGAGCATCTCGTTAAAGCCGTGGCTGCGTCATAGGGAGGCTCCACGTGATTCCACTCTTGCCCTTTGGTCAGGATGGTCACATGGGTTGCATCTCATGTTCTGTAAAGCTTAAAGGGTCATTTTATTTTACCTTATTCTTGCATGTAGCTCATGTTCTAGGAGGAGTTTCTGCTTCTCTCCTGCAGCACTGGAGTTGCTACAAAAAGCTGGTGCCTTGACTGTTATACTCCCGTGATCCCAAAGGCTCAGTGGTCTGCAGTAAGGGAATCATCAATGTTTGGCAGCAAAACTCATGAGGCTGTGAGTGAAAGGGAGAGCAAGGGCATGAGCTATCCTGGGCCAGCACTTTTGGCCACTCCAAGTCTGGGTGATTACCAAGAATAAAACTTTATTAGCAGCATGTTTCAGGCTTTCTCAGAGCTCAGAAGAACCTTTGGTATATTCAATGGCCATGCTTATGCAAGTATTTCAGTTTATTTCATTTTCTGTGCAAAAAGGCTTGCCTGTGCCTAATTGTTCTAGTGCCATTTCTGGATGTTAAGGGTGCTTTCATTCTGGCAAATACCCAAATTAGTGATTGTAAGACCTTTTCAAGATGATGTGCAAGAAAATAAAGAACAATAGGCAATTTGCTATCTTTTGTGAGGAGGGGATGGGAGAGCAGCTGAATACGTCATGCTGCTTCTCCACATGATCTAGTTCAGAACTGAGACATGTTGCTATAACCCACTACTTCCATGAGAAAGGAAAACATCTGACTGCAGAGATTTCTGTTTCTCTACATGTGGTGAAGCACAGACACCCTTCGTGACCATGGCATCTGACCAGGGCGGTGTAGGGATTCCTCCCCATGCCAGTCTTGGGTGGACACTCAATGCCATTGCAATTTCATCAGTTGCAACTGACTGACATCAGTTGCACGATGTGGGAGTGACCAGGCTGCTCCAGGGGTTGCTAACATATGGGTTACACCCTCTCTGCAACACTGACCCCCTTCCTCCATCTTCCAGCTAAACTGATGTTTGATCCTGCATGCAAGAACCCCTTGGTCAGACTAATACCTGCTTGCTGTGTGCTCAGGTTTTATTATAACATCAGAACTCAATGGTCTGTGGCACTGGAAACAGTTTACAACTGGTTTTTACCTTGTGTTGTTTGCACCTGTGCAAACTGGATCTACAAGGCTGACAGGCACATCAGAGGAATCCTGAAAATGCCATTGATTCCCCCCTGTGTACCCATGAATGAACAGTGTGAAGAATCCTGTTAGGGCTGATTTGGACTTGTCTCTTTTACCCTTAATTCTATGAATTATTATACCACAAGAGAATAAATAATGCCTTGATTTGGCTAGATTTAGCCACTAGAATTGGGGATGACCTTTCAAAAGCCAGTCTTTTCTCCCTCCCTTTGCAAGTAAATGTGCTGACACTGTATTTTGATAAAACTCCTTCAAATCTGGGGCATCTTTTGGCTGCATCTCTCCCAGTACTGGAAATAATGCACTCCTTTCCCCTGTGCTCTCTGTGCTGCTTGAATTCTTCATCTGCAGCAGGGCAAGCAGCCAACTCCTTTTCTGAGCATCTCTTGTCTGGGGCTCCATCCAGATGCTTTGGGAGAGAGAGTTGATCAAACAGACAGTGCTGTGATTCAGCCTGTTCTCAGGGGTCTCTGAAATGGTCCTGTAGTCCCTGGAAAATGCTGCAGCTGCCCATCAGGCTGCTTCAATGCATCTCCAAAGATGCAGTCATCCCCCACCTCCAGGATAGCGCGAAAGATGGGAAGAGATAAACACAAACATTTAGTTGGCAGTGTGAATGGTGGAAAGGATTTAATTTTCTCTGTGACATGGCTGTTTTTTAAATAATTTCTTTGTTATTATTTACCCTTCCTGCTTTTCTTCTTTTATAACTGCAACAAGTTGATGACTTTACTCAACTGTTCCTTGGCTGAATGATAATTTGATGATGAAGATGACAGCAATAGAAATTATGAACTCTACAAGAGAAGTTGTGTTTACAATGGAAATTTTTTCCAGCTTGTTTTTAGTAAATGTTGTATTTACCACAAAGCATCACCATCTATACTTGACTTGCACTGCTCATGGTCTGCTTTAGAGAAGTGACTGGCCAGGTTTGGAGACAGTGTTGAGACAGATGGACCTTCTGTCTAATGGGGTGCTGTTGTTCTCAGGCTCCTTTATTTGTCCATGGAAAGCAGCATATAAAGTTCCAAAAATGAACATGAGTTAAAAAAACCCCAAACCGACCACCAGTAATGAACAGGTTTTGTTCACATCCCAAAGATTCGCAACCATTGTCCACCTGTGAACTTCCTGTGAAGCTTGATCTTACTTCCAGCAAACCTAAAATTTCTTTTTCCTTACAGGTAGAGTTTCCTGCTCAGCCAAGCTGGTAATCTTCCCTGCTTTCTTAATTTAGGACACAATGGGATTATATTTTAAAAGATGGTTCTTGTAAACTGATTAGCACTCATGTAATGTACCCCTAAACCCTCAAAATACATTCCAAGGGCACACTGCTATGTAGGTCCTTGAGTAGATTCAAATTGGCTCTCTGAAACATTTTTCTTCATTTAGAAAAAAAGAGTTGGGAAAATAATCTTGAATTTTTCATCAAAAATGAAAAAGATATTCAAGACCCAACTGTGATTATTTTGCTTCCCTTCCAGTTTTCTCTTATAAAACATATTTACGGTTTGTGAACTGCTTTGGTAAAGGGCAAGTCATGTAATTCCTGGAGAAGGATGACCTCAGGTTATGAAAGACTCTAAAGTGAAGCCAGATGAAAAATGAGAATCTAGGGGATTTTCTTTCACATTTCTCTCCAATTTGCCATTGTGGAATAGTGCTGCTTTTACCTGCGTGTTTTTGGAACCAAAGCCATGGCAGAAGCAGCAAACCTGCCAGAGAAACCTTAGCTAAGCATTTAGGCAATTGCATGACACTTTAGAAACTTTTGGGCAGATTTTGAGCCTTATGTCCAATATTTGCTTCCTCTATGTATTTTAAAAATATTAAAGCCCCTATTATAATTACCCAGGTGACAAATGATTGTTTGCCAGTTACACTTCCTACTGCTGGCACTTCTGCTCACTTTGCATTTTGTTAAGTGTGAGGAAATGACCTCTGTATCTTCATGTGAGGAACTTTTGTGGTACATTGGCAAGTTTTATGTGCATGTGAGATAGATGTTTCTGAATGCAGCCTATGAAATACATACCATGGCAGGCCACTTGACTTAAAACTGGTCTCCAGGTAGCTCTGAAGAATTGATGGACTACACTGCTGTCCCTCTCATCATGGGAAGTGCTGTGTCATTAGAGAATAGGAGCTATCCTACATTCCCACTATTTACACAGTTCTGTTCTTTCATGTCACTTCTGGTTGAAGTGACAAATTTGGAGATGATAAAGGAGCTATGATTTCTAAATCCTTTACATTTTCTATGCATTCTGTCAGCTGCAAAATACGTACAAATGCTACTGATTTTTAGTCCAAGACTGTTTCATAGCAGCACATGCCTCCATAAACCCCAGATCAGTTGTGGCCCTTCCTCCATAGAATAATTTCTGCAGACCTCTTCTGTGAGGCTCAAAGGGCAGCAGAACTGTTTGTTCTTCAGCTTTAAGCTGTTGCACTCAAATTACACTCACCCCTCATCCTTTACATTGCATGGCTATAAAGTAGCAGTTTGTTTTTTAACTAGTGGTGTTAATTCGACATTTTGGCTGCACTGGCTACTTCTTCCTTTGGCTTTTGCTTTCCCAGCTATCACACGAAATTATTTTTTCGTAAGAGAACTCCCCTTTAATTAGTAAATTGTTTTATTTGCTGGCTGAAATCACATACCTTTTGATGGGTGATGATGAACTAGCATTATAAATGACTGGTGAGATCTGAAACTTCTTTCTCTGCTCTTTCTGCATCTGTCAGGAATAAGTAAATGAGACAGCCAGGCCCTGGTCACCCAGCCCTGTGCTCAGCATGGAGGGGAGCTGGCACAGCTCACTTCACATCTTTGCAGCTCATGTCTTCTCCCAGTGGTTATCGTGGTCACTCCCAGCTCACTGCAATTTCCAGAACATGCTGGAAAATTGCCTCTGGGAGGGTTGGCTGGGTTGGGTCCTGTTATCACACTCACACAGAATAAAGGATTGCAAGGGTGGTGGATGACCTTCTGGGTAAGAGTATTTGATACCCAAGTTGGAGAAAAGGTTGGATTCTGGGTCCTGGAGACAGGTTGTTCAACCGTCAGTATAAGACATTTGTGGTTTTGAAAGATTTTTTAAAAATCCAGCTCTGAATTTTGTATCCCTTAGTTAACTTCATTAGAGTACTATTACATGAGTAAAATACAGAGCTCACAATGAGCAAAATCGAATTAAAAACATTAGAAGACTTTGAATAGGCATTATATGAAAGAGACGAGTGAGGACAAATTGACAGTTTCTGTGTTCCCATGCTCCTTTCAATCCCATTCATCCTTCCATTGCCGTCTTGGACAATATTTCACCACTAAAAAAAAGCCTCTAGAGTTTGACTAAACTTGCTTGGACCCACCCTGAGACACGAGTATGGCAGTGCAAAGGTAGCAGACGTGCTACTGCATGTCTGCAGAGAGACAAGGCTTGTGTTGTGCAAAAGGAAGCAAATAACAACTTGCTGCTGGGTGCAAACTGGAGCAGCTGTGGACTGCAGCAGCCATCCAGCCAGTTTAACTGGTTACATACAGTGGGTCCACATGGCAGCATTCAGCATGAAATCCCACGCCTGAACTTAGTAGGGTTTAAGGGATCATGTTCATGCTGCTCAATGGGGGCTCTGGAAGGTCTAATTTTCTGTATATGGTGTCTGTCAGGAATGAGGCTGCTCATGACTCGGTGCACTGATCCTGGTGTCATTCATGTGTTCATAGTCATGCTTCCCACTGTCTGAGGGGGAAAAAATGGAAATAAATCTCACACATTTTCTATTAAATTTGATCTGCTAAATCTGATGTTCTGGGCTATTTGTCTAGTAGGGTGTAAAAATGACTGGTCACCTCTGGACTCTTTGAAGTCAACAAGCGCTTTTGAAAGAAGGTGAGGAGGTGTCTGGAGGAAGGTGGGTGGTGTGATAAGGATTCCCCTCCCACCATGGCGTAGCAATAACAGCTCTGCCGCCCTTTGGAGGGAATGGTATTTATACACCTACCAGCTCTGGGCTTTGGCTTCCACTCCTGTCTTGTGCACTGTGGGAGGTTGCAAGGAGCAGAAAATTCATATGGCATTTGTACAGCCTCTCTGAGAGCTGCAGAACAGTGAGGAGCTGCTGTGAGGAGCTGTTCTGCGCTGCTGAAGGTTGAAAGCAAAGACTGCATGGTCTGCAAATGGGCAGTGTGGGAGCTGGGGTGTCCTCTCACTGTAATTTCCACTCAACATCTCACCTGGCAGGACTCACTCTCAAGTATCTTACAGTGGGCAGGCAAGATTGCTGCAGACACCTGATTGGTGTTAGCAAATGGGTGCTCCTTACAGGGAGAGAATTTTGAAAGCTGCTTCTTTCACCAGTTCTGCTCCACTGGCCACTGAGGGATCAAAAGGAGAAACAGGAGCACAAGGCAGAAATATCAACACCTTTTCACATGGGCAGTGATTTAATGCATGAAAAACCCTTCCCTGTGGTGCCAGGAAAAGCTTTCCTTGTAACCCTCTCCTTGATAATTTCTGCCTAAAACTTCAACCCTGCATTAAACAATGCATGTTTAACCAAGTCTTGCTGATGTACAGGCTGAAATTAGGGCAGAGAGTTTTCCAGAAAAAGTGGGGAAACTCTTTCTAATGTGATTATTGCTTGTGAGCTGTGCCAGGGTGAGGGGAGGCAGAAGGGCATGAGCAGCAGCAATATGGTCTTTAGCAGGTGTTGAGGAGAGCAGAATCTAATGAGAATCATAGAAACACTTGAAAGCTTTTTAACTCCATACAGGATTTTCAGAAGCTGTTGATAGGAAACAGTAGTGATCCAACTGACAGTTAAAGAGATGAAAGGAAGCCCTTTGGATTAAATAAGATTTAGGAAATAAAAGGATTAGTGCTAGACAAAAGCTAGATTTAGGGGTTTATTTAATGAGTGCAGTGTGGCATGATGGGATGTGGGGCATCAGAAAAGACATGAAAGACAAAATAAAAAGACAAATGTGGGAGGTAGTACGGAGGCAAGGAATCAGCACAACATCTCCAAAATCCCTTCACAAATCTTCTTGTAATTGAAAATGGTACCAAAAAAAGTAGTTTTCATTAGCAGTCCTGGCTCTTTACATAGTAACAAGAAGTATTATAATGACAGGAAATCTTCTGTGATGGGGCTGTCAGCTAAATCCCTGCCACAGGAGAGAAGAGCGTACATTATCAATCTACTTGCACTTATAGATGTCTGATGAGGTAAAATCAGATTTAAGTAAAATCATCATTCTGTTGGATTCATAATTTGTTGTGCTTCCAAGTAGGGGCTGCTGAAGGACCGGTCTTTAAAAGCTCCATTTGGAGCTCTGTAGTGAAGCAGTTGGTAGTCTCAGAAATGAGGGGTATGCACATGTTGGTGAAGTGAGGAGCACAGGACTCCTGCATGCAGCATCTGTCCCAGGAACACTTTGTCTTGTATCTTTAAAAGCAGGATTAAGAGTTTTCCAGAGCTCAAGTTCTCCACTTAATCATCTAAAGGTACCCATTTGTATTACTAGGGAGGTGAAGAAAACTAAAAAATATGTGTAAGAATATGACTCAAACAGAGCAGTTGTTCATTTAGCAACTCCTCCAAAGTCTGCTGAAGACAGTAGAGTGGCTACCAGTGGGTTTGGCTCTGACATTAAAATAATGTAGCCAGGTAAGTGTGGATACTCTTGGCTTATGAGTGCTATTTGGAGAAAATACCATATCCTCTGTTCCAAAGATGCTGTTACTCCCAATCTTCTGGATAGTAATGGATGTCTCTAATGTAGGTACGGATACCTCTAATGAGAGGCTATTAGAGGAAGAACAACAGAACATTTTTTCCTCTCTTCAAGTCTCCAAGTGAAATTGGGTCCTTTTCTTATCTAGGTGCAAAAGAAAACATATTTTGTGACTTAATTTTTCAATAAGAAGATTTTTTCGAACACAGGTAGTTACAACTGGTCAGGGAAAGTTCTTGGTGGATGTTCACATAAAAGAAATCCAGATATATGCTGTCAATGTTTCTGAAAGACATTAGGATAAAAATGTTTCTTCAGACAATATTCTCTTTTCACTTGTTCTATTACCACAGAGGAATGCTAGTAGGATTTACAAATGGCTAATAGGTAATAAAAAAACAAATGAAAACCTAGGAAATTACTTTATTTAAGTTTCTTGGGAATGTTTTATATGGTATTTTGTGGTTTGGACCCTATGCTGTCCCCAAGTCGTTTTGTTGCTGAACATGAATAGGAAATATAAATAAAATAATGGATTAAAAATTTTTTTAATTGCTTTGTATCTTTTATATTATTCTCTGTAAAGAGATGTGTGGTCCAGTTCATTGCCTTTGCATGGAAAAGGAAGCTTGACTGAAAATTTACAGTGTGCCTAAGAGACATTTTATTTGTTCAATAAAGCAACTTTCAATATACCAAATAAATAAGAAATTTTTAATGATTTTTTTTTATCCAATTAGCCCTTTTATTTATTTTATTACAGTTTTTGTCCAGTTGAGTGAAAGCAGTTAAAAGTTGTTTTCCTTAATGACCACAGTATTAATACAAAAGTAATGTGGTCTCCATTCAAATATGATTTTTGAAGGCACTTAAACATCTGCTTGGATTTTCCAAAACACCCATCTGGATGAAGTGTCTAATAACTCATAATGTCAGGGGGCATATGTCAGCATCTGTAAATGCTTAGGTACCCTTGGAACTGGGGTTTTCAAAGTTTGCTTTAAATAACTTGCCTGCAGCACTGGACTCCTTGTAGGTGTCTTCTCACTTCCAAGTAAATGCAATCAAGTCCAAGGGGCAAAACTGAGTCTTTGGACTACCCTGCAGCACAAGTCCTTTCTGGTCTCTGAGCACTTGATTGTGCCATGTCCTTGCTTTTGAGGGCCTGAATTTACAGCCTGAATAAATGCCCTGTAACAGTAGGCTTTATTCATGTGTACTTCAGGAGAAGAGTGGGTTTGCTGATTTGGTTGATTTATTCTCCCCCCTCATTTTTAAAAATCATAGTTTATGCCTGCCAAATCTGTTTCAGAGCGTACAGGTGACAAATAGGTGACATTTGTGGCGTTCCTTTACACCCAGTCCTTCCTTTCCCTGAGTTGACTAAATGTAAGCAGTTTTTCATGAAAACAGTAATTGCCAGGAAATTCTGGTGCAGGTTATTTCAAATCTTCCACGTCAGAGTTTCACATCCTTCTTCCAGGATCTGAGGACAGAACTGCAGATATCTGCAAGTATAATAGAGATCACTGGGGCTTAACAATGGCTGATTTTCCAGGGGATATGTTGGTTGCCATTGGGGTTTCTGTTTGTTTTTAAATCTGAAATCAATTATCTGTCATGGGAAATATTTTCTTGGACGAGGAACATTTGGAAAATGTGTTTTAAAAATGAGAAAATGAGGGTATTAATAAAGGAGAGTTTGAGGCATCATATTTAACAATGCCACTATACTGCCTTTAGGTAATACGTGGATGATTGCTTTAGCCATTATTTCAGAACATCCTGGAACACTAATTTTTACACAACTACATATTTATGATAATGTATTCCAAACTTTGAAAAGGTTCCAACATTACTTTCTTTCAAAATTACACTTAATTTGATTGTGCTTCTGCACTGCTGTCTTCTCTCATTTTTGTCTCTCTTTCAATTAGAGTGGAAGAAATGCCGAAATATTGTTGTGATGGACTTGAAATTCCTCTGCCAGAACATACCAGAGGTTTCAGGAGAATAGGAACTCCTTTTGTCCTCAGCCACAGCGGAATACTTATCTGTTGTCCAAGTGTGTCCCTGGGGACAGCCTTCACACACAAGCAATTTTTCCTTACTAGCAACAGGGCTGGTCTGGCAATTATTGCACTCTGTGCCCTCCCACCAGCTCCCCTTAGCCAGCCACTGCTGCTAATGTAAGTTTGAGGGGGCTTGTGCCCCTCTCAGGCACTATCCAATATCTTCCAATCCCAAAATGAAATTAGCAGAGCCAGAAACAGACTGTTCCATACTAATCCCACATTATGAATGCCACAAAATAAAATGGCTAAGGGAAATGTCTGTGGATTTTTTTTTTTCTGGCTTATTTATTCTACAAATACATTCTCCAGGTAATACATGTGGTTTAACCTTAGAAAAATTTTGGTGCCACTTTGTGCAATTTTAAGGTATAAACCATATAAGACTTCAGACTTGGATCTTAAAGGTCTTTTCCACCCCAAATGATTCTATGAAAGTTTGATTCAAGTCCTGTATGTTTTTTTTGTAGACATTATAGATGAAAAAGATTATTTTTCTTTTTTTTTTTCCACTGGTGTGTCACACTGTGGTAAGCAGCAGCAAGGTGGAATGCTGAAATCCCTGCTCAGATGGCCTGGCACTCTACGTAAAGGCATCAGATGAAGTTTATTGAACTCATACCTTCTCTTACATGAGGTCATTGTGCAGATTGTCTCATGCTTCTGGTTGGCTTTGGTGTGAGCTGCAATGTTTCTATGATCTCAGCCTAGGGACAAGTTGGTGGCCCCAGACTCAGCAGTGGTTAAACACGAGTATAAACAAAGTGGAGATTTGCTATGTGCCAGACAAAGTCACTTTCAAGTGTGCCCACAAACTCATAGAAAATTGGAATCTCTGGTTTATTGCGAATATGTAATGGTACCAAAAGAAACAGTATTCCAGGCTAAATAATATATAATGGTTACCAGCTCATGTACCTTGAGTCTGTGATTTCAGTCTGTGAAAGTTCAGATGATAATTCTGTAAATACTAGCGAAAGGCTTTGAATGTATTGTCAGTTTCCTTTCTTACACATTAAAGGATTTCTGCACTACTTGCTTTAGCCCTTCATTTTAATTTATTTTTTCTTGAGTAAGTCAATGAAGTCAGCTTTATGAGATATTAGATCATGTATGAAATGCATCTATATAACTCGATAGACACATTTTTTTTCTTTGTCCTTGTGGTTATTTATTTTGAAGGAAGCAATGTATAAACTGTCAGCAGTTCTTAAATGACTGAAGCCTTCAACTGTTGTGTTTTGGGGAGCAGATGGTTTGCCTGCAGCCACTGAAGGATGCTATCCTCTGTTTTATATTTTCAAGCCAAGAGAAAGGGAAAATGCAAGCTTACAAAAAAGACTGTCTCATGGAAGGAATTGCTAAAACATTCTTTAGTATTGTCATCAGTAAATTATATCAAATTGGGCACATCAGAGGCAATATGACAAGCTTCTGGGTGGGTGCAGAGGAAGGAGGAAGGATTTTTAAAGACAGGGACATGTACAAACCACATTAGTAGTCAACAGTCAACCCTACTCCTGGGCCAAGGTATAAGCTGAGCATAAAGGCGTAACTACAGAGAGAGCCTTGGTTTACTTCTGTGTGTCTCTGTGTGCTTGGGGAGCTGAGTAGCACCTTCTAGAACTGCTTTGATGTTTAGCAATTGGTTTATTTTTAAGTGTTTTGGTTAAGCTTCACAAACTCATGAAGATTCCCTTTGAGGAAACTTGCCATAATGCAGATGTTGAAGAATAAACTTAAGAGGTGGGCTCAAGCTGAAATCTGCTGAGGCTGCTTCCCTGTGTATCCACCACAGGAAAAAAGACCTTTTTTGGGAGCAATCCTTCCAAATGATAATGAAAAGATATGAAACTGTCAGTGCAACCCCTAAAAATCAGGATAGTTTTGAAATAGTAATGTGTTCACTGTAACAGGTAATGGGAACATTACATCTGGTCTTCTTCAGGATGAATCACACACTTTTCCTCTTTTCTAATTCTGCAGAGACTTGGCACCTCTGTGTGATGAAATCCTTATACTGGCTGTGGTTACAGGGCTGAGCAAAACACAGAGCAGATGAAGAGATACAGGTCAGTATGTGCATCTAAAACTGTTTGCCAAGATGACATGGATTCAGAGGAATGTTTGAATATCATCCAGAATTTGTCATTCCTAAATATACATCCACTGAGATGACCCAGGAGAATACACACCTGGTTTTTACTTAACCAGTTACAGAAGAGTTACCAGCTTGAGGCTCTGAGACACTGGAAAGTAGTCAAGACAGGTCAATGCTGTTGCTAAAATATTGTTACATTTGGGTAGTTTTAATTTTGTTAAAAAACCCCACCTGAAACCAAAAGGACTGTGCACTAAAAAAGAGGACAGAAAATGTACAAAATTACTTCAGCTTTGCCAGTTTGATAAACAGGAAAATGCTTGGGTTTTATTCCCCACTTGCTTGCTTTTGTTTTTATCTTACATAAGCAACAGACAATATTTTGAAGTGATTTTTCTTATTAATAACGTTCCCTACAGCCAACAGGCCCTTTATCTGGAAGATGATGCTTATGGATTGAAACTCTCTCGGTGGTTACTGAGATTAACAGTGCAATATTTTGTCCTCCAGTATGAGTGACTTTAAACTGAGAGGGGACAACACTGTGTGTACTATGCAAAAGTATTTCGATGCAGAACCCTGGGAATATTCCACTTCCTAGGACCTGTTACAGAAAAAGAAAAATTGAGGTTTAGTCTGAATTTTGCCTTTCTTAGGGCTGTCATTATGTCTAACTGTTGCTCTTTTACTCTCCTAACTTGTTATTCCTCTGCTAGCTGTTTATTTCTAACAGATGCCTGTAGCCAGTTAACATATGGCCTCCCTCACTGCTCAGCTAAACTGTACATACAACAACCACTCCTTCCCATTTTTTTTATCCAGCCGAACCCCATTTTCAGCTACTTAACATTTTCGTTGGTTTCTCATGGCTTCTAATTTGTCTACATTTCTGCAGTGCTGACTGAAGTATCCTGGGAGTGGCAATTTGTTTTTTAAAAACATAATAATAATAATTTTAAAAACCCCAATCTTTTTTTAATTAAAGCGACTTATTTTTTCCCCAGCAATGTAGTTTGTGGGGCCTTATTGTTCTAGGAGGGTCTGTAAGAAAATTAGAGGCCATGCTCTATGGAGCTGCTGCTTTCACAGGGAACTTCAAAAAGGAAAAAAAGCTCAACAAAACAAAACCAGCATCCTAATCTGCAGACAAGCAGACACTGACAAAATTGTCTTTGCACCTGGTGGAAATCAACCAGTCAATCTACTTCTGCTTTGTTGTTTTTACCGTCCCTTCCACAGTCCTTGCTAAATAATTTTTCCGTTAATTAATTGATAGCTGTAGATATCCGTGGGTTTCACTGCACAGTTTGGATGTGCTTTGTTTTGTGTAGGGAGCCTCCAGTTTTTTAAGGATTACAGTAGCTGGCAGCTCCTTGTGAAATCCGGTTGCTGAAGGACAGTGCTGATCCAGGGGTGCTGCGTGTGCTGGGCCAGACAGATGGTGTCCACATCCAGTCTGCACGCAGCAAAGCAAAGCCCTGCTGTCATGCCTGGAGAGCTCCTTGGAAAGCACAAGGAAGATGTGGCACACTGAGACCAAGGGAAGAGCAGCCGCCTTGTCCCAGTGAGACGTGGAGCACTGCAAAGTCTCATCTCCTTGCAAGATGAGGGATGGAAGCTGCCCTTTTGAGATGGCAACCACACCAGAACCAGTTGCTTTCCTAACCAGCTGATGTCCTTCCCATGGCACTGAGGACAGACAGCTTGGTGGCCCTGGTGGCTTGCTGGGGAGGAGCAGGCAGTGGGTCTGCAGTTCTTTGTGTGACCGTAGAAATACAGCAAGAGGCATGGCTGGATAAGCCTCACCAAGGGTTGTGAGGGATGTCAGTGTGAAGGGTGCAGCTAAGCTGAAGCCATGCAGAATTAACTTCAGTGTCTCCCTTTCATGGCTCTGTTCACATGTGAAATGAGTGACATGGAGATTTGAGGAAGAGCAGACCACATATAAAAGGAACAATCAATCTTACTGGATTTTTAAAAGAAGGCACAAATAAGTACCCCATGCAGAGGAAAATTACCTACGTAAGACACTTTCCAAGAACAAATGAGGGATGATTTCTTCCATCACTGACATCAGTTACACATATGTGGATAAACATCACAGTGAGTAGCAGTCCTGCAATCCACAGGGGCACTGGAAAAAGTAAACTCGTGGGTGACACTTCTGAGCATTCAGTTAGGGTTTGCTCTCAAGCATACCTAAATGAAGGATCCGTGGTCCCTGAAATGTAGGAATTGTTCAGCCTCCATGTATAACAGACTTTCCCAAGGGTTTGAAGGTTGTTACTGAGCAGGTCCTGTTACCTGTATTTATTTCCTCTGATGGGAAGAGCAAGGCAGGCACCCAAGAAGCACTAGCATTATGTTGGGAAAGGCACAGGAGAATACTGAGAAGCAAAGCTACAATTTTCTCCAGCATTTTACTGCCTCCCTTCATTGCATGTCTGGTAGAAGTAAACAAGATCAGATACATTTATACTGAAAGCAGTTCTGGCAAATTTGGAATCTCTCAACTGCAGATGGAGAGATGATGCTTCATGATGCTTCACATTTCTGGTCTACTGCATATTCAGAGCTCTCTCTGCCTTCAGTCTCAGTGCTGCTTTGGCTCTGAGATCATTAGCTTCATTTTGTTCAGCTTCAGCAATGTGGCTCCCAGATGTGTTTTCCGGTATTTCGTTTATAACTGTGAGGAATCTACAGCATCCAGTCACCCCTGTGCCTGCTTTTTTTTTTTTTTCCTTGGCATTGAAATTCTCTGAACAGGACATTCCTATTAACATCAACAGTCAAAAATGAAATAAAACTAAAAAACCCTGTAAGGTTTTCATTCTCACCAGGAAGCTCTTTAAGGTAGAACTTCAACCACACACACTTTTATAGAAATATTTGCTGGTAAAATTATGGGAGTTTTTTTACTCGCCACTACGCTTATAGGAGTTTTCAGCTGACATCTTACATCCATATGAAGTGTGCCTTTTCAGTCTCCAGCTTTGTGAGTATCAGTATCAGTGTTGTAGCCGTGATAATTTTGGAATGTAAATGGTTTATTTTATTACACCAGCTTATAAAGATGAGAGAAAAAATGAGCTGGGGAAAGGCTTGTATGCCTGAAAACTTGTCTGCTTTCTCCAGCCATACGGACTTGAAAGATATTATCTGCCTTACAAATTTTGCCTTCCTTTGAAAGCATGTGGTTGGATTATTATTTTCAACTATTGCTTAGATAAATAGTTTCTAAAGAATTTGGGCACACAAAGTAGCCCTTGCTAAATTGTCTAAAGATGGTTTCTTAAATGAAGTGATTTTCTTCTCAGACACACAGAAATGTTTTTTTGCCAAAGGTATTTCTAGATACAGTAGTTTCACGAATACAAGCCGCACGGAGTATAAGCCGCACTTCCGGTGCCTCGACAATGTTGCTGTCTTTGTCAATAGATAAGCCGCACCCCGAATATTAGCCGCACTTTCGTTCGTAGTGAGAATCCGTGCGCAGCTTTCACAAATTGGCCAATTAGTAACAGGATCGCGGCATAGCGGGCTTTACTGGCTCGGGGCGGGGCCAGGAAGGCTCGGCCCGCTCATGGTTGCCGACGGGGCCGGCCGGGTGGTGCTGCAACCGCCGCCGGGCTCACTGGCCCCCCTCTCCCGTCAGCACTGCCTCGCTGCCGCGTTTGCTCGTCCTGCCGGCGGGCCAGCCGCTGCCAGGCTCTACTGGCGGGGCGGCCGCTGCCAGGCTCGCCGGCCGCCCCCTCCTGTCTGCACCGCCGCCGCGTTTGCTCGCCCTGGCCGGCACTGCAGGCCCCCGCACCGCCCGGCTCTCCCACGCTGCTGGGCCCGATTCTGCTGGGCTTCCCCCACTGCCAGGCAGCCCCACCCGCCGGCCTTCCTGCTTCTGCCATGCTCCCCTGCACTGCTAGCCCCAGTTCTCCCGGGCTCCCCCGCCCTGCTGGCCCTGGGCTCTGCTGTCCGCCCTGCCCCACCCTGCTGGCTCAGGCTCTGCCGCCCGCCCCCCACACTGCTGGCCCCGCCTCTGCCAGGCTTTCCCACCTCAGCCGGGGCTGGCCGGGCTCCAGCTTGACTTGGGGCTGCCGCGGGCTCTCACTTCCGTGTTGGCAGATTTTAGAATTTTGTTCATGTATTAGCCGCCCTCGAATATTAGCCGCACTTCCGGGTTTCCACCAAACTTTTGGTCAAATTGGTGCGGCTTGTATTCGTGA
The DNA here is from genome assembly GCF_009819885.2 of Catharus ustulatus. Classification (NCBI taxonomy): domain Eukaryota; kingdom Metazoa; phylum Chordata; class Aves; order Passeriformes; family Turdidae; genus Catharus; species Catharus ustulatus. The sequence goes on along the minus strand of NC_046221.1, from coordinate 107,462,508 downwards.
AATTACTGTAATTTTAAAGAACAGAGAATGGCTTGTTCTTACAAATTTTCATATGCGTAGCAAAAAAGTGCAGGCACTTGTTTTTGTCCAAGTAATTTTAAAAAGATGTCACTGTGTCTGGCTTCAAAGTGCCTGATAAATGTAGATCAGAAAGGCAATGAATTTGAAGTATTAGATTATGCATCTCAGAGCACTGGGGAAAATTAAAAAGGGAGGCTGGCTAAAAGATAGAAAAATACATAGCTCAAGCAGAATTTGGGAGTTTGAGTTACTTTCCTTTATAAATTGATTTTGTTTCACAAGATCTTCCTATGCCTCCTGCTGCAATGAGAAAATATCTTTAGCATACTTTGTTTTTGCAGGCTTTGCATTTGCAAACTCACCAGCTGGATCCTGAAGGAAGATCATGAACTTTGCAGAAAGCAGCTAGTCTGATCTTGCCTGTGCATAGTTTGAATTGCAGTATCTAACAATTGGTTTGTACTTGAAAGGGTAGGGTGTACCATCTTCCAAAAGTATTGCTGTTAATGATAACTGTTCATTTTTCAAATCACAGGATTTGAATCGTGATTATTCCTCAGCATTTCCACCAGTGTGCTCCTCCTTTTAATCCAGTGGTCTCTGCAGAAGCACTGGATATTTAGCTGTGTTTTATTGCACTGACTGCAGAATCCAGAACATAATGAAGAAAGGCCCCATCCAGTGTTTTTGGTAGGAGCCATATTCTATATTCTATATTCTATATTCTATATTCTATATTCTATATTCTATATTCTTCCATCAAATCCCAGACTATCCATCATCTTCCTTATGTTAATGATTCCAGGCTTTATAAACTTACTTGACAGGAGAAGGTCTGCCTCTTGGCTAAACCTGCCTCTATCCTGCAACATCCTTGCTGAGGTGGTTAGTCCTCCACATTTCCTTCACTCTTGGCTGTCAATGGACAAAAAGCTTTCTCCAAACACCCTGCCATGTCTCACACTCTCTCTTCACGGAAATAGTTGTCAAGATGCTGCCACATATATAAGACCAAGTTCTATCTAATTTTTTTTCCTTTTCAAAAGGGTGGTTTTTTTCTGTTTTACTTTTGTCTTTACCATTGTGTTTCTGGTTTTCTTGACCTCTGAGTCAAGAAATTACATCTTTGCTTGTATCAGACACAGTGCGGCCAACAGGAATAGGGAAGGGATTCTCACCCTGTACTGGGCACTGGTGAGGCTGCACCTCGAATCTTATATTCAGTTTTGGGCCCTTTACTACACAAAAGACATTGAGGTGCTGGAGTGTGTCCAGCCAAGAGCAACAGAGCTGGGGAAGGCTCTAGAGCACAAGTCCTGTGGGGAGCAGCTCAGGGAGATGAGGGTGTTTAGGCTGGAGAAGAGGCGGTTCAGAGGGATCCACATCGCTCTCTACAACTGCCTGAAAGGAGGTTTTGGGCAGGTGAGGGTCGGTCTCTTCTCTCAGGTAGCAAGTGACAGAACCAGAGGAAATGGCTTCAAATTGTTCCAGAGGAGGTGTAGATTGGATATTGGGAAAAATTTCATGCAAATGGTGGTCAGGGATAGAAATAGGCTGCTCAGGGAAATGATGGAGTCTTCCTGCCTGGAAGTGTTCAAAAGGCATGCGGATATGGTACTTGGAGACAAGGTTTAGTGGTGAACATAGCTGGACTCCATGATCTTAAAGGTCCTTTCCAGCCTTAATGATTCTGTGATGCTATGGTTAGTCTGCTCTAGCTGGGACCAAGCCATCAATAAGCAAATCTCCTGTCAGTGCTGTTCTTGCTTGTCCTTCCCCACCTTTGCACAGATATCACAACATATTTATTAAGCACTTCAAGGCACTAGCTGATGACTCCTGCATAGAAAATTCATTACTTAATCTTATCCTTTATTTTCTAGCCTGTTTCTGAAATAGCCGCAGTTCTCTGCCTTTCTCCTCATAACTACCTAATTTTTGTATGGCTCCCTGAAGAGACATTTCAAGTTTACTCTCCAACGCTTGCCAGGGCAGGGCCCCAATCACATTCAGAAGGACAGCCTTTTAGGCCCAGCAATATGACCCTGATATGATGTGTTGTCTTCAAAAAGGCTGGAAATTCAACCCTTGGAGATGCAGACTTGTCTACTGGTCAGTGGAAAAATGCATACAAAAACTTGCTTAAAAAAAAAGTTGACAAAAATTCAGTCTATGCTTAAGAAACAGTGCTGCATTAAGTGTTTTTCTAGGAAATGCTGAACCTCAATTCTGAAGCCTTTAATGGCTTCAAAGTATGGGATATGCCATGGCAGAGCCTCATGACATTAAATTATTATTCTGTCATATGAGTGATGTTAACCAGATCGACTTAATCTTCTTTGAGGCAACACAACAGCCACATTGGAACTAAGTATTTTCATTCTCATTTTTTTTATGTTTTGTGTGTGTGAAACAACTGAATTATGGTGGGAAAGAAAAAGAAAAGAGGGATTTGTGTTGGGTTTCTTTGACCAGCTTCTAGTTAAGCTTCCAAGTGTTGTTAATATCTAATGTACTTTCCAGGGCCTTCTGTGTATTATAATCTCTAATCATCTGTGCTACAGTTTTCACAGAAGTGCTAAAACCATTTTACCACCACTTCCCTGGCAAGACTGTTCAGAGACTCTTTCAAAGAATGAAGCTTTTCATGAACTACAAATCCAAGACATTTGTGAGGCCTTTAAAATCTTGGCATTTAAATTACTGTGTTAAGTCCAAAAGTAATTTTTGGATCTGCAGTATATAAAATCAGTCCTCTAGCTCCTTGTAAATATCAGAACTGAAAGAGGACTGTGAGAATTCAATTGTCTGTATCATAATTAGTAGAAGTAAGTACATTGATATTTGGGACTATTAAACAGGTTTACAAAGGAGTAAAGGTCTCCATGCTTCAGTCCTTTCTTCCAGAATTGTAGGCAAAATTCAAAAATTGGTTCTCTGTAACCAAAAATTTGTATGTTTGTGGATATTGGTTTTTTTTAACAAATATAACCACTAAAAAAAAAAAAAAAAAAAAAAAAAGGAATTTAGTTCAGGGCTAGGGTAAAATTAATTTTTACCTATTTTCTACCAAAATTTTAAAGTTCGTAATTTGTAAAGGAGAAAATTGGATGACAGGAAGGTATGAACTTTGCCGACGTGAAATGTTTTATAATGGAAATTTCACGGATTTTTTTTCCTTTTTCCTCATGAGGAAGACCACTACAATCAGACCTTAAACATGAAATACAAATCCATCTGTTGGGGTTTTTTGTATGTTGTTTTACTTGCTTCATTTTGTTTTATTTTAATCTTTTTATAACTGGCATAAATTATCAGGTTAGAACTTGGTCTGGAGCTTTTGGTGTTGTTCAAGACACTCCCTTTCTCCACCCTTCTTTTAAATATGAAAAATAGAGATGGAATCCATTTCTGCTTTCACTTGACAGTAAAAAAAAATCTTGACTAGCACAACTACACGGGGAAAATGAGTGTACATGAGACCAGGGCTAAGACCTGCCTATTTTTATTAGGCAGGGATATGGCATGGGAAGAATGTAAGCAAGCAAAGTCCAGCACAAGGCTGTCACTCCAGCTTTGGGTGGTGCAAACATACCTTTACCTTAGTGAAATTAGAAAAAAACCAACAAAGTCTTTGCTTTTCAAATCCCATTAATATCTCTCAATCTGGGGCGTTGTGTAAATGTCACAGAAATCTCATTTTTGACATTTGATTGATGCCAGATAAGAAGTCTATGCCCCTTCTTAACCAAATTTTTTGTGAGAATCACACAGATTGATCTCAATCATACTCATGTAGGCAGCGAAGTTAATGCTAAAATAACAGTAAGTCCCCAGGGGAAGAGGGAAGTTGCTGAATGCTTATGAATTAGTTTGGGGGTCTGGACTTGGCAGGTGTGAAGAGTTTCACAGTTAATGGCTTTGGGAATTCATTCTGAGATGGTTTCTAAATCTTGTGCAGTATTCACATGTTGTGACAATAAATCATAACATATATATTTAACACCTGTTGTGTGCACACACAATATACTTTTCCCCCTAAAACTGCAGGTATGGGGAGCACTTGTGTGGCTTTGCTTTGCACTTTACTGAGGGGAGGAGAGGAGGGAGCTCGGTGAATTTGCACCTTTTCAGGAGCCTTTAAGAGGCTCAGGAGCCTGTGGCAGCTCCCACATCCCAATTTGGGGGTGTAGTCACATGTGCAGTGCATTCCTCTGTAGATATTGTCCATGCACATACAGTGGGAATTAGTCTGAGAGTTGTGAGACTGCATCCATCAAACCAGGTGCAGGCAAAACAGACTCCTTTCTCAGTAGTCTGCCTTGCATTATTACAACATTCAGATTCCCAGACTGCCATACAGATGTCAGCAGACAGCTCAAAGTGCATCAATTTGGAGACACCTGCTCACTTGACAGCTGCCTCAGAGATCCAGTGAGTCTTGTAGTTTTTCTTTGCTCTTCTTCCACAGGTGAGAGGTGTGAGAGACCTGACAGTAAAGAATGAACCAGCCTTTTTCCTTGGCAGTGAAATGTGAGCAGTTGTGTTAATTTACAGACATTGTAATCCCTTGCTGTTAATTTTGTTTTGGAAGAAAAAGATGAAAGATCCTGTGTTTTCTAGAGGCCATAAACCAGATTGCCATAAAAGAAAATTATCCAAAGCAGACAACGATAACAAAAATAATTTAGATACTCATATCAATTTTTATCTGTCTTGCGCTTTGCAGGTTTCTGTCTGAGAAAGTTTCTGAAATCTAAGAAGATTTCAGAAGAGCAATAGCAATTTAAATAGTGAATAGTATCATGGCAGCTCTGGAGGCAGCTCTTACTCCTATCAAAAACACGGCAGGATATTAATCATTCTTTTGAACTAGAGTTGAGTACTTCAGACAAGGGGTATTAACCTCCAAAGGGTGAATGGTGACAGGTGTTTTCTCAGTTTCCATTCCTCATCTCAACTTCAGCCCTCTCTCCTCTAAAACACCATATTAGAGAGGTCAGCTGTAAACATGTCACAAGCATATCATAACACCACATTACATCATTGCATACAAGATTTCAGAGCATGAACACCTCAATGAGCTTCCTCAGTGTACCACACAAGGATCTCATGAGACCCACTAGTGGCTTTTCCTAGCTAATATCTTTTGTTTCCATTCAGCAGCCTGAAATAGTAGATCACTTTTGTGAAATGCATGCCGAAATATTTTGGCTTTTAATTAGCCCCAAATCTTTGTCTGGCTGAACATTTTTAGTTTTCTACATCTCCATGGGAAGTAGCACCTGTTGGGTCCGGGTGTTGAACCCAGAATGCGTGTAACTCATCAAGCAGAGCTTAGAACATCTGCTTGCAGACGCCTTTCTAACTACTGTGTGTGTCCACAAAACTGAAGACTTTGAGCTCCTATGTTAAGTCTCTGTATCTGTCTAAAGCAGAGGCCATACTGTCTCTCACAAGGAGGTGCGAGCATACTCTGAGCTGACTGGAAGCCATCGAACAAACCAGTGTGGCACCATGCCTAAACTAACATGCCCTGCTCTCAGCTGAGCTTTATTAGCCTGGGCTTGGTGCCCTGCTAACCACAGCTGTGGATTTCTTGTCAGCTTGGGACTACAAGCAGAACAAGCTCAAGTCTCTCTACAGGTGTTGCTGTAGTGTTTCAGTGCCTATGAATAGTGCCATCATTAGAAATGCGAATGTTTCTACTTTCTGCTCTTAAAACAAGCCACAAGGTGAGTTGCATGCATTCCCATTTACAGCCCCTCCATCAGCAAGACCACTTTACCTTTGCAATCCTTTTGTAGCTGCAGAGACAGGGATTTTTGTAGCTCATTAACAAGAAAAGAAAACAACAGAACTATAGAAGATTGAGAAGGAGTAGATGAGGACAGACTTGGAAACTCATGTGGAAGAAACAGATGTTTCTTAGAAATGTCTTCAAATTATTTAATCTAGGTTTCTGATCTGGAGGCTGGTGGGTTTTTTTTAAGAACATATTTTTGAGGGTTTTCCCTGTGAAAACATATTGCTGGAAAATGGCTATTTGTGAAAACAAAGCTCTGCATTTAGCAAAAGACAAAATGCCTTGGGCACAATTGTCCTTCCCTGGCTTCTGGTTGAATCCATGCTGAATGAAGCTGAGTGGAAAACTTTAACAATGGTGAGCCCTAGCCTACTAGAAGGCTATCACAGCTTTTGGAGCACGTGTTCTTTGTTTATCATCTTCGTGCTCTTTGGTTTTGTAATTACAGAGTTTATGGGTGATAGATTCATGGCATTTGTGAGTATGTTTTATCCTCCTTTCTGAGGAGTTAAGTGGTTTCCCTTCTCCCCTTTTTTGCTTTCCACCTTTTATTTTCACACACAGATACCTGTTACAGTTGAAATGGGTAAATTTCAAACTTAAAACTGATAAATTTGAGTTTGACAAGCTGGGATGCTTTTCCCAGCAAAATCTGAGATGAGAGCTCAACTGTTCTTTCTTTCTATTCAGAATTGCTCAAGGGTTTGACTAAGCTTCCTAACTTTGAACAAGTGAAGGTATTGAAAGAATGACAAGTTATGTTATTTTTTTTCTGATTTTAGCTAGAAGTAGATAAAAGAAGAGCATATGAAAATGGAAATTGATTAACTAAAATGTTTCCACAAAAGAATCTTTATTTTCTTTTGGTTTTCTTCTTTTTTCTTGTTTTTTGCAGGTATTTGATTAATGTACTTTCAAAGTATGCAAATTTTTCATTTTGCATAAACTTCTGTCAGTTAACAGACACCTCTGCCATTGCAAAAAGCACTCTCCAAAATGCATTGACCTTATTGCCAAGGGGATGTTCAGGGAATTTTTTTCTAGCTCACAAAAAAAGCAGACTAAAATTTATTTTTTCCCCTTGTCTGTAAAGTCATGGAATCCCATGAGTGTGCTTGGGGAGAATCCAGTCCTGAATCTGGAGGTACAGTATGAGTTGTGTGATGCTTGGGCTCCACTACTCTCCAGATCAGTGAGAGAGGGCAACTGAGAATTTTGGATGCTCTATGTTGGTGCCTTCCATGCTGTTTAAGAGAAAATATTCCTGTGGCATGTGGGAGGGTGGTGGAACAAACCTACCTTGTCCTTAGCTGTAGAGTGGTAGCTATTTCCCACAATGAGACAAGTTTGTTTTTGGCACACTGTTTATTACTGGGAGTGCCGTTTTATTTGGCTTGCTGGTTTTGTGCTGTAGCTGGTTTTGTGCTGTGTGCCAGTGTCTCATGCTACAGGAATAGGATGGCATTTGGAAGATCATGTTTTCTACTTGTAAAGATGGTATAATGATTTTGCAATGAGTGTCTCTAAATTTTCTAACACCTGTTTTTGGAATCCTATAGAGAAAATGATGGATGTGTTTTAGTATTCATCCTTCAGGGGAAGAGAGATGGGGACTCTCATACCAGTGAGGAAAAATCTTACCAAGAGGGGAGAAGATGGTTCCATTATCTATGAAACAATGAAAATGTGCCTTGTAACAATGGAAGGCTTTCCAGGAAAATCAACAATTACAAAATAATGTGTTTGCACTTTCCTGCTTCTTCTGGATAGATATCTTGCATTTTGAATGATTTTAATAAAAACTGATGTAAAAGTGATTTTAATTTTTTAAAAAATTTTGATCTAATGGCAGTTTTCAAAATCCTTTATTTTCTAGATGATTTTTACATTACTTAGCTGTGGGAAATATTTACATGGGGTGGATGGAGAGAAGGAAAGAAGGCAGTTCCTCATTTTTATTTCTATGATTTTTGTTGTTCATGTTTTTGTAGTGGGTCACACGAGCAGGCCACCCATTTGTCTCCCTTGAAAGAATTTACCAAACTTTTGACATTAACTGAATTCACAATACCTTCTGCTTCACTGTAGTTGCCTCTGTAGCAATGAAAGAATGTACAACAAATCATTTATTATTTCAAATGAATCATGGAATCATAGGTTTGTGTTGGAAGGTACCTTAAAGATCATCTATTTCCAACTCCCAACTGAATGAAGGAAGGAAGCAAATAAGCATCTAGAATTGGCTTTATTTTTTATTATTTATTATTTTCTACTGATCCAGAAAACCAATTAGGGGAACATCACCCAGGTATTAAACAGAGGACAGAATCAGCAACGTGTACCAGAGATGAACTGATAACCAAGTTCTTCACAGTCTGCTCAGATGTGATTCCTTCTACACCATTTTTCCTCCCCTTCCTAGTTTGAGAATGCTCCCTGGTCAAGACAGAGCTTGGAAAAAAAAGAGAATGAAATCCCAAGATTGGTTTAGAAATCCATAAGCCGTAAGGGAAACATTCATTAAAGTGGTGCCAGCAGCTCTGTCCCTCCTTGCAGTGCTGAGGCAGTTGTGGGGCTGGGATCGTGGCCCTTCGCTTTGTCTTGTAATCCTTGCAATCCCATCATGTGTCAATGCTCTCATGATCTGAGTGAAGATAATTAAAAGTGACTGAGTGAGAAAAGTTCTATCTCTGTGGAAAAACTGCAGTGCTCAAAATTTGGTTTTCTTTGTTCCTCACTGGAACAAAAGAGACACTTAAAACTGCTCCTAGGGGAAGATGCTGAATTAGCCTAATCTGGGTTTGAAAACCCTTAATGAGTTTAAGCCAGGTCTTGAATCTGGATTTTCTTCACTAAAGAAGGTCCTGATACTCTGTTGGTTTGGGTAGCAGAGGGTGGTCTTGCTCCATCTTAAAGAATGATGATTTCTGGATTTTGTCAATGTGAATATGCTCCTTTATACATAAAGCATTTTTACTTTTTTTTTTTTTTTTGGTTTTTTTTTTAAATCAAGAGATATTTGACCTCTCTCAAGTCATTGCTTGAGACAGTTTAAATTAATAATGAATGAAATGCATGCCAAACTTGCTCAATAGTTTCTTTGTGCTGGAAGTAACTGTCAAATGTCTAATAATTGACCAAACCTATATGAAGCACTATGTAAAAAGGTCAGGGTAATGGATGTACATGAACTCGGGAGATGTTTTTTCCGTCTACCTTCCCCTTTGATCACAGGTGTGTTCTGTCATTCCACTCCAGTAACCAAACAGATTAGCTCCTAAAATGAAAAATGGCTTGAAATTTGATATGTGACCCAGTGTCCAGGCCAAAATGAAAGGAGGAGGGAGAGAAAGAGTTATAAATTATGCTGTCTTCATATTGTGACAGTGGCAGCATAACTTTCTACAAAGGAGATAATATTTCCTCATTATTCAGCTGACCAATGAGGTGCACAATCCTTCCCAGAAGCACAAAAAGTCTCTATAAAGAATGTGTCAAGTTATAGTTTGCCAAATTAATGAGCAGCAGAAAGAAAAACATCTGCTATCTTGAGATCTGCAGTATTTTGGCAGCTGGATCGCCTCTGTACGCAAATAATCTGTATTTGCAGATATTGAACATGGTAAATGGGTTGGCTAAACAACTTTGAGAAGATGTCTTGTCCTGAAATATCTGTTATAATGTTGTAACTGATCATAGGATTGTGTTTTATCACATTCATGGAAATAAATATTATGGTGTTCTTATCAAATGTGCAGGAGTGATGGGTATGGAGAATACTGACTGCAATTCATAACATGAATTCTACTACTCTCCACTGGTTGGTTTTGTTGTTGTTGTGATTTTTGGTCTCTTTTTCCTGAAGTATAGATGCCTATGATTAGCCTACTTCTTTTGCTTTCAGAAAAGGAAGGCTCTGAAGTTTATGCTTGTTCTTGTTGCTCTTTTAATTGCCAATGTATTCAGTGGCTCATATTAAAGTAATGAAGCATTGCTGGAAATCTAAAGGAAATTTCTTGAAGCCAAATATTTGTTTCAAGAGCTGAAATACCCTGGTTGAGATTGCTGTCAAATTAGTTTTGGAAACATATCTAGATGTCAGTCATCGGTAATGCTTTTCAAAGTGGAATTTGCTAGGTAGTGTGATTTTTGAGATGATGGACAAATGAAAGAAGATCCAGTGTACAAAAATATGACAAAACACTTTTGTATTTGTAGTTTCTGGGTTGGCATTGGGGGGCTAAATTATAGCATGCACTGTAAATCTCAAGGCAAACACTGGGATCAGTGTGATTTACTTAACTACAAACTGTCAAACTCTTCCACCTTTATATACAGTACAGGCTTTGCATATTCAGAGAAACCAGAGAGCTGCAATTCACTGTTTGCAGAAAGCAATGGTAAATCAACTTTTCAGCAAGACTGGTACATAAATCAGTGAACAGTATATTCCTTTGAGACTCTCAAAACTGCACAGGAAAGCCACTCTAAATCCAGATTAACGGGGATCCTGATTTATGGTTGAATCAAACAGCCAATGTCTATTTTCAGCAATCTGAAATATTAGATTTATGCAACTTTTCTAAGGTGACAATCTTATGGCTTTCTACTGGCACTGTTTATTCATTTTTATGCAGATATATAGGAGCTCAAGGTATGTATTGCTCTGTATATGCATGTGTATGCTCTACACTTGTAGAGGGTTATTGACATTTGATTGAAATATGCAATAACCTACCTGCTACTGTGGAGACAATGCCTGGGTACTCTTTTCATTCATCCTTTGGCTGTGTTTTGTATCTGTTGTTTACTACAGTCCATGCTTGAGCACTGAACCTGGAACCCTTACAAAGAAACAAGTGACCGGGGTCTTTCAAGTGGGCTAATGAAACAGCACCATTGTAGTCAGCAAACTTTGTTTTGCCTTGTTGGTGTGGCTTTCAATACCAGGTGTATCATTATTGCTACATGCCCTGCCTGGCTGGTTGTCATGAGTGACTGGTTCAATCATCTCTGCCTCCTGCTGATCAGTTACTGGGGAGCTGCATTGGAGCTGCATCAGGACTGAAAACTATGCAAACTGCATGGAGGCAAATTGAAAAGAAAAATACCTTGTGAACATCCCTCAGGAATGAAAATACACAGGTCGTGAATGGCTGGCTGTAGTCAAAGATGTGGATGTGGTTGTAGGGTTTCAGCTAGAGTAAAGATATTTTTACATCAATAATATGAATTTGAGTGAGATTTTAAAGAGTAGACAAGTAAATTATTCTGCCCTTAGCTGGACAGCAGTAGTGAACTTCTTTATTTTTAGGGATTGAAGCACTGAAAATACAACTTTGGAACACCACATGTTAGATATTCCTATGTTAAATTCTTGATTTCTTCAGCACTCAGCTTCTCTGAGCTGCAGAAGTGGGGGTTGAGCCATTTGACTTCCTATCATCCTGGAGCTGAGCAGGCATCTCTCTTTGCCCTTGGCTGGAATTTTTGTGCAGTGAAAATGCACTGCAGCAGGCTGTGCCAAGGCATCTCCTCTGCACATAATACAGCTGTGACCCATCTATTGATTTTGTTCAGGACAGGAGTACTGAGAGGTGTTGGTTATCATGCCTGACAGGAACTGACTGTATACAAACAAAAGTGTCTCTGTTAAAGAAAAAAAATTAAAATCTGAGAGTCAAAAGCAAATATTTGCTCGTGGTACGCACAGTTATTAATCACTATATACAAATACTGAGGACAAAGGATGGTATACTGGTTGGCCTTTATACTAAAAATTCAGCTGTTTGGATTGTGCATAAAATGAACCAACAATCTCAGGAAATATTAGAAGCAGTTTATCTCCAATCTTTAGATAGATACCTTTTGCCAAGATTGCAAATGTAACATTAGCCATAAATTTCAGTGCAAGCAGATTGTAGTATATTATATTTGAGAAAGTTATTAGCTTTAAATGAAAAGGCTTTTTTCCCTTCCACAGAAGACTAATCAAAAGACTGCAAAACTTTTGTGAGCAGAAGAAAAATGTGCTTTTCTACATACTTTTAGCCAGACTTGTAGCCAGTTTGTCTGTTAATTAATTTCAGAACATTTTTGTTACTATTTAGCAAAATTACATGTGTATGTTTGACCTGAAACTGGTAGGTGGCTCTGCTTTATTAGCTAGAAATTCTGATTTGGGGCTTTGCCACCTTGATATCTGCTTAAGCAGACTTGGGCTGCAGATTGAATTCCTGTGCCTAAACCCACAGTCTCCATCTCCCAGGGCTGGTTTTTTTTGTTTTTTTGGTGGTAACCTCTGTACCTGTCATGTCTATTCCTTTTTTGATCTTCAAAAACCTAAATATATCTCACCTCTCTGTTCTTTTTCAATTTCTCATTTCCCCAGGTTTGGATTTATTTTTAGCTGCCGAGGTTTTTCTTTTCCTTAGCAAGGGAAGAGGGAAGCTTTCTGAGCCTGCTTTTTAATAGATATAATCATTACTTTTTTTCTGAGAAGAAGGGTGCAAGATTGTAAATCCAATTTACTAAGGGTTATCACTACAAAGCCTACAGTACATGCTGACTTCTTTCACCAGGGCCAGACCTTGCCCTGTAGATTGCCAGTGGGAAGAAAGAGCTGCTGCTCCTGGATGAGGCACCTAGAAACAACAGGCTGAATTTTTTGTTGGTGTTTTAAATTTCAGTGTTATCCAACTTAGAGCTACATATCTCTAGGTGAGGTGTTCACGAGGCAGATTTAGTGTAAAGTTTCTTTGCTATCACATCTCAGTTTTGAGGGGATGGACACGGGGTTTAATCACTTTTCATTTTCTTATAAAATGTTTCCTTGCATTCACTGGGACTGGGCATTAAATTCTGGGATGTGGGGCTGGAGTAAAGAGTCACTGTTTGCTCAGACATATTGTAGGAGAAATAAGCATGATTAGGCAAACATGCTTTTCAACCTGTTGAGTTGGAAGGTATCTAACAGGATTAGAAAGCTCATTGAAGAGCTTGGTATTGCCTTTGTAAATCTTGGCCAGCCTTGGATGCTGACAAGTGTGCCTAAATTATATAGTGCTGGGGGTTTAACTTCATCTGACAGAGCAAGAAGGAAAGCAGTCTGAATAAATGTAATGCTCCATTTCTACTGTAACCTGGACATTTATTTATGGTTTGCTGTAAAATCTTTCACGGTCCCCTGCTGTTGAATGCCAAAATCTTCAAAGGACAGTCTAGTAGGATCATATGATTTTTTGAAAGGAGCTTAATTATATGATATCCAGTTAAACATCTAGCAGGATTTCCAGGAAGCTTAGGTATCATGTTTCCCTTGGAATACCCAAGAATAAGAGGGATCTGGGTTAGTTTTGGAAGAATTTATTTAGTTATTTGATTCTGTGGTATTAGTAAGCATAGAGTTTGGTAACCTCATGGTGCTGGACTTGCAAATGCAAAAGGAAGGAGACTTTCTTTGCCATTGCAATAGTCAGAAGAGGAAAGGAATGGGTGAAGGAGGACACAAAAGTAGGAAGCAGACTTTCCAGGTGTTGTCTGATGCTCCAGAAGAATCTGGTTCACTTCACCACCACAACATTGGCTACTGGTGAGTCTAGAGTCTTTTCAGGCTCTCTACAACCTTAGTCCAGCTGTGAGAAAATTATGCCTTTTGTAATTGTTTGCCATGGGTATTTAAGGAAAAAAACTTGGGTTGCAAATTGCTTTTTCCTCTTCAGTGCTTATCAATTCAGTCAGGCTGATTAAAAAAGCCATTTTCCTTGGTCTTCACCAGCTGAGAAGACACTGCTGAATTGCAGCCACCTTGCTTGTTTTCCTGCTCTCCATGACCTTCACCACAGGAGAAGCTGCCTGTTGTAGGAGCTGTAAACACAGCAAGTCTTGACTACTCTCTCCAAACACTGAGAAGCTGAATTTGGTGTATTTTCTAGGGCACGACATGCTCATACCACACAAATGACCGCAGCTGTTGGATGTTGGCTTCCAATTTCAAAGCCTCCAGCCCTCCTGCAGAAGGACAGGCACTCTGGACAACAAACTACCATTCCCCAGGAGCTCTGCAGGTCAGGCTTTCATCTGGATGCCTTGATGGATCAGTCTGCCTCCCCCACCTTTCTCTTCTGTCCCTCTTTTCCTGGGGACTGTAGAAGACCATAAAATCCTTTGATAATTAAGCAGGGAAAATTTCCACAACCCATAAAACATAAAAGGTAATACTAAGCCAAATTTAACTCTCAAATACCTTTCAAATAACTTGTATTTAATGCATGGTAAAAGTGCTTGGTCAGTGCTCTTGAACAAACAAATCTCAGAGCCTGGTTTATAACGTTGTGTGTCCAGGCTCACTGTAGCCATTCTGAGAGCATTCCTTGGTTCAGATTTCCATCATAAACTGAAATGTGGGAACCAGTGGAGGTAAAATAAAGAACTGACCTGAAACTTTGTCCAAACCACAGACTGGACATAAATCGTTCTTTTGAAATTTGAAATAATTTTTACTTGCTAATATAATCCTTCTCAGTCAAGAGTGCAAGAAATTTGGTGAAGGCTGGCACTTTGAGCAGACAGAGAGAAATTTGCAAGTCTGGAAAAATTTGAAGAATAGCCTGAATAGTGTTTGGAAATGACAGATGGTGTTTGATAATAACTTTATCAGATGAGTTTGGTTAGAAATTAAAAGAAAGCATTCAGAAAAATGAGTGGCACTTGCTGGGCTCTTCAAAACTTTGAATGCAGGACAAATTCATAGAAACTGAGCATGGACTCCTTGAAATTTAAGCCATCTTCTTTCACATTCCTCTGCCATGGGTGGAAATGGCTATCCTGAGAGCTTGTTTTATGACGGGCCTATAATTGAATTGCAAACTGCTCTTAATTTTTTGGGCTTGTCGTGTTTTGGGTAAGGTAACATATTTGGTCTGTTCAGCTTTATGCTGGCCCATACTTGGAAGGTAGTCACACACCTGCACAACAAGGAGCTACCACCAGCACCTGGCTCAATGTACAAAGTGGCCCAGAAGAAGCCCCAGAAGCCCTTGAGAGAAGCAGATTCAGACATTTAGCCACCTCCTTTCACAAACTAAGTGGCAGAAAAACCACCAGCATGTTTAGAACTACTTTTCAGCTCCTGTGTACAGTCTTTGAAGTCAGGAGAAATTTTGCTTTGCAATGGGAATACCACTGATGGGGTGGGATATTTGTGGGCACAGAAGATTTAATATTTATTTATTTGTTTGTTTGTTTGTTTATTTATTTATTTAAAAGCAACAATGCACCATATTTCTATGAGCTAGCAATTACCAGCCTTGGATTAGGGAGTGTGGAGCTATGGTAAGGAGATGAGAGCATAACAATTATGAGGAACAGTGGTCTGAAATCAGGGATCTAGATTAGAAAGACTAAGGAAATAGGGAATCTGGGGCCAGGAATTCTGGCTATTGAGATATTGGAAATTTTCTTCTCCTCACTCCTAATGTGAGAGACTTCTCCCAGCAGCCCATTTTGATCACTTCTTTCCGTGCTGTCTAGTTAGATATTTGCAAGGCCAAATTAAGGTGTGAGTGTTAAAGTCTTACGGCTTATGTTGCTTGAAATCTGTTATTGTTGGAGTTTTTTTATGGTGCTTCCAATAATAACTGGCTTCAGATTTCCTCACTGCAGAGCTGGTAGCAGGCGTTCTCGGTGGAGACCAATGCTGTTTGCAAGGTAGAAGTTCACTCCCTTAGCTTTAGGTTGACTAATCTGTCTAAAACAGTCTGTGTTATAACATCCTGGCCTGATAATTCAAAGGCAAAACACAATTCCCTCTGCCTTTAAAATTAATTTTGTTATTTTAGGAAAGATTATAGCATTGTCAGGATCAGCTCTTGCAAGTTTACTGAGTTAAACATTGTGTAAATTCCAGAAAGTGCACTTAAAGGAAAGCCTAATTAACTCAGCTTTTTAGTTAGACTATAATGACTAGACAAGATTAATATGTGAGTCAGGCTTTATTCCCTGAAGCATCCATTTATTTCTGTGTTTTAAGAGGCAGGTACTGTATTTCTTTGAACCAGCAGCTGCCAACTAAATATCTAGCTGTGCTTCAGTAAACTGCCAGACACTTTTAGCAGTGGATTTCAAGTGAGATGAAGCTCTGGGAAGGCTTTGTACTAGGGAACTTTGAATGTGTGAGTGAGACTGATAATTTTTTATTTTTAAAATGGAAGTTTAACAGAGATAAATATTGTGCTCCAGGTGCACGTTTAATGGCTGCAACCCAGGGATTACAGTCAGAAGCCTAATGCCCCAAATAACCATCAGAGCCAGCCAGCTGAGTTCGGTGATGCTTCTTACATGT
The DNA here is from genome assembly GCF_009819885.2 of Catharus ustulatus. NCBI lineage: Eukaryota > Metazoa > Chordata > Aves > Passeriformes > Turdidae > Catharus > Catharus ustulatus. The sequence goes on along the minus strand of NC_046221.1, from coordinate 107,446,339 downwards.
ATGCTCAAGCACAGCCATTTAGCCAGGGAGGCTGTTGTTTTAAAGACTATCAAGTGAATTTGGGGGAAAAAATGCATTGCAGATGTCTTTTTTTAATTAAAAACCCAGGAGCTTTTTGCTGCAGTATGTTGAAGGACTGGAGGTTAAGACCTTTTACATCCTCTAATATAAGTTATTGCTTCATCTTAAAGTGAACTTCATATGCTTCCAATGATCCCAGGTCATTTCCTCTAGACAGAAATCAGCATGGTGTCTAATATTTTAAGTGAGGATAATTAAAAGTAGGGCCAGGCATAACACAGTGAAAATTCCATCCTTGTTAATTTTAAGGAGCAAGATGGTAAAGAATTTAATTGAACATAACATATTTCAAAAGGTTTAGAAATGAGTGTTGGACAAAAAGGAAATTGCAATAAAATTGCATACGTTTTCTTTAAAGTTTTGTTAATAAAGCCCTACAGGTATAGTAGCTTAAGTATACCTGTGCCTCTGTACTTTTTACTTTTGGGATCTCCAACTAATCTAAGTTTTATTGTCAGTCTCTGATATACGTACCTTTCTCCTTGCATTGAAGACACTGCCAAGATTCCCATGGGTTGATATGATATTGAAATCAGACATTCTTCTCTTATGTAGTTGGAAAATGTCAAAGTATTTTAATGCTAAGTTCAATAGAAATGTTCAGTAGAAATGTCAAAGTATTTTAGTGCTAAGTTCTGGATCCTTGCAGAAGACAGAGCTTCAGCCCAGGAAGGGTAATTGTGCTTCCTTCTGTCCTTGGTGGGAAATGAGATTGTTCAAGAAGTTGATTCAAAATGTCTAAAATAAGCCCATGATGTTGATTTGTCCTTCTGGAGAAGGATGTCTCTATTAGACTTAGAAACCTAATTTCCATTTCTCCCCACCTCAGCCCCCCATCCTGATCTCTGTCCTGGAGCAGTATTGAGATCAGAAATGGAGCTTCCCAACAAATTAGCACTAACTTAGCAAAGGCAGGTATAACAATCAGTAAATAGATTTTTTAACATTAAGATTTTTCATCAAGTATCAAAAATGTGTTTACTTTGTTCATTGGTTAGAAACATATATCTGCTTCACTGGTAAGCGGGCAAAAAATACATGGCTCAGATGTCACTTTACACTTTTCATCTGAGTGTTTTCATCTGCTGAAAGCATAAACAGAGAGGGTCATTCAACAGAGTTTTAGTATCACTCAGCTTTGATTAAAATCTTTGCTTACATTCTTTTTTTAAACAGTCCTTTTTATCTATGGAAAATCTTATAGAACTTAACAAATGATATACAACAGTACTGTATTACAAGGTACATTAAAATGTCGCTATCTCTTTAATTATCATAAAATCAGGCATCTTTCCCTAATTCAATAACAGAATAATAAAAGTGAGGATATTTAACACAGTATTTAATTTGGAGGAGTGATTTGAAAAAAAGACTATGTTAATTAAACTTCCTTGCAATACAAATGTATTTAAGAGTGATCATTAGTATCTGTGCTGGAACAAAATTTTCATTTAATAAGCTCCCGAATTAGAGATTTACCAGAGTAAAAATGTTGAGTAGTTGGAAATTGGAGCATACAGAATTGGCTGCTGCTGTGGCTCTGATTTTGGCTCGGCTCTACTCCATGGATTGAGAGAGATTCCATGTTTATGACATACTTGAGATGTGGTAACATTACAAGCTGTGCTCTGCACAAGAGAAACATTGGGATATCCTTCTTGTGCCTGGGAATAAAACATGTTTGACTTGTCAAGGAAGCCAAAGTAAAGATGAGTGTGATAATGGAGATGAATTGACAAATGGTATTCCAGTAAGGATAAACACTTACAGGTCTGAAGCTGGGCTGCTGTTGCTCCAAGAACTCTCTAAAACTGAGATTACTGCATTGCAGAAGTAATACTGCAACTGTGTAAAATGAAAACATCTGATTATCAGTTACAATAAATCCTCTGGGTGAAGGAATAATTTTAGTCGTTTTTCAAGGGATGTTATCTCCCAGACTTGCTCATCTCATCCAGGAAAATGGACTGAAGTGTTGAGATATGTATCCTGGGAGCTGCATATCTCAGACCACAGATTTGAAAGATTGGCAGCTGTCCTGTCCATACAGTCAGAGCAGAGGGGCTGCTCTGTGAATTTCACGTCCCACTTTGTCCCTGTTTGTTTGAACAAAACTCTGTTATAAAACAGCATGTTTTGGTCAAGGAAGAGCAGCAAAAACTTTGGGGCTTGGTCCAGTGACATGCAAATGCTTTGAAAATGCTATGTGTTTTATAGGGTCCTGAGAGACTTCAGAAAAAGGCTATAAAAAGTCACTGAAAGCATAGACAGGCTCTATGAAGAGCAAAGAGATTCAAGATTTGGAGACGTTCAGAGAACAAATTTAAATTATGTTTGGAATTGGGTTTTGAAAATCCAGGGATATTAGGGAACCATCAGAGTTTTTTTTTTTGTTTGTTTGTTGTCTTGGTTTTTTTTTGTTTTGTTTTGTTTTTTTTTTTTTTTTGTTTTGGATTTTTTTTTTTTTTTGGTTGCTTCTTGTAATTTGCAACATCTAACTTTGGTGGTGTACAGCAGGAAATAATAGAGGAGAAAATACCAGTATAGTGGCATACTCATAACAAACCCACAAACTACTAAAAGTGATGCATTTCCTTTTATGAAGTGTTCCTTGAGATTCAGGTCAGCAATACAGGTTCTGTGTGGGTTTATTTGTTTTCTTTTGAATGAATAGAAATAATGCCACAAACAGGAAGGCAGCCTGAAACAGTTGGAATGTGTCTCACAAGCAGCTCTGGCCAGTCTACAATTACAGGAGCAAATACCCAACTCATCAGCTTAATTAAAATATGAACAGGTCTTTATTTCGTGTCTTGTTTTGTAGTTTGAACTGGTGAGACCTTGGAATGCAGGTGCATACCTAACCCAAGTCCTTATTTTACTTCAGCCAAAATCTTGACCCATATCAGGATCACTCAGGTTACTCATCCTGGTACCCTGACCCCCACTGAAGGAAACGTGACCATTTATGGGTCTGGGAACTAAACCTATTTTGTTAAAGCTGTGCTGTGGAAATGATTGTTGTATTGTCTCTTTTCACTTGCTTTTATGCATGACAAGGCCCTTCCATACTGGGACTTCACCCAGTTTTTCACATAGCTCGTTCATTGATGCCAACAGACCAGGAAACTATGACTAGCATCCTGCACCAGCTGTTTTCATCTGGTTTGATGTCCCTGTCCTGTGCATTACTAGTGATGCTGAGGCATCTTTTTTCCTGAAAGAAAATTTACACAAAATGTGTAGTCAAAGCAAATGTTTAATCCATCTCATATAGGCAGAACCTCCAAGTTTGTAAGAACCAGTGGGGGTTCACACCCCAAAAACCTGAGTGTTTGGCTGATATTTCCTGTCTAACATTTTGAATTTACTCTTTCTGATTGCTTGGATGTGTTATTTATTGTGTTTATTATGATTCTTTGATTTCAAAAAAATCATCATGAATTCCACTTCATGTAGCGTCATGCAATATCTGCTGTAAAATCGTAATTGCTACTTATTTTTGTTAACTCTTGCTGTATTCCTCTCAATTCTCTTCAAAGTCTTTATGGCTCTGTTTGTTGGAAATTTCTAAAAGTACAAAGCTTGTTATCTATACCACACTTAGAGTTTTCTGCATGATTCTCCTTTTTGTTTCTGTATCAGTAATCTCAGCCATTTCTGTGACCAATTAGTTGCTCATAGACAGAGGTCACACAAATAGAAAAGCAAATTTTAACCTTTCGTGATGTTTTGGAAAAAAATGGATGGAGATTTGATTCAGACCTGTAAGTGTTGAGAATGTACATGTGATTATGGGATAACTGGGGTTCTCACCATGTCTATGCTGAAAGTATTCCAAGTGACTGCAGGCTTTGAATATATCCAGTTTCATCCCCAAAGAATGAGCCTTGAATTCTGAGGTCTGAGCTGAAAACATAATGGAAAGCTTATGAGAAGCTCAGTATGTAAACTAGAAAGTCTTCATTGCTCATTTTTCTCGGCTGGAGGGTGGGGAAGAGGAAGAAGAAACAAAAGCCTGCAAAATGATATTGCAAACACTTGAGAAGACAATTGAAATTCTGGTTTCAATAAAATCCTCAAAAGAATCACTTGGGCTACAGGGAATCCCATCCCATATTTTGTTAGGAAACTGGAAACATAATGTTGCCTTTAATTGATCCTGGTAGCATTCCCCCAAATAAGCCTGGATAATGCTACACAATTTGTTTCAATTTCAGGTATTTGGCTGCAATATTTATCTTTGAAAAGAGCTGAACAATGCTGAATTGGCAGCCTCGTTTGGCAAAATCTCTTTCATTAACAAAACAACCCTGAAGGTAGCCTGGTGGAAGTTTTTGCAGATCAGTAAAACTAATGATAGAAACTGTCCGCAGTTAACCCGAAGGTCATATGATAATTTAGGTTGGCCTCAAATCCAACCTCCAGTTTGAAGCCAGGTCGTCTCTGAGATTAGTAGGCTACTCTCAGGAATAAGGTCTTGAAAACTCCAAGGAGTTGAGGTTGTTATAACCCTACATGCTATAGTGGAGTTTATTTTGCATGGTAGTATTTTTACTTGTTGAGCAGACACATTGCCTGTGAGTTCACATAAAAGAATTGCAGAATGTGATGCACAAACAACGGGAAACAGTCCAGATTTCCAGTTTCTGACATGAAGGGAAGAGGGAGGGATCAGACTGTAGCTTTTGAGTCTTGAAGGCTCCATATTTGCAGTCCTGGAGCCATCCACCAGCGTGGGCCATTCTCTTGAGTGATACTACTCCTTTAAATCAGTATTACTTATTTTCCTCTAGTCAGGCCTGTATTATGTGCAATACACTTGAGAAAAATGTGCTGAGGAGACACGGTGTCTTCTTCAAATGCTGTGATGAGTGTGGGTCTAGAAGGGCAGGTCGGGGCTGGAGGCAGGCAGGAGAGGGACCAGTCCCAAGGTCTGCAGCACCTCCTCACCACACTTCTGGTTTCCTTTCATTGTGGACTGAGCCCATCTTTGTACCATTCCTTTGCTTGGAGCTCCTCACTGCTTGGCCAAACACAAGGAATGTTAAAAGTGATTAGTCAGGGACATATGATGAGTTCTTGGAATTCTTCTTGGTGATGTGTTGGATTTCTTCTTTTAATGAAAGCTGAATTAACATGTTGGCAATTGCTGCAAAGCTCAGATCCTATGATCATATCACCTTGTTTTTTTCTTGAAAATAAAAGTGTCTTTCTTGACAAACAAGATAACATATTCCTGGGGTGAAATAATCTATCCCTGCTCTACTCAGGACTAAAATTTAATGCTTTCAGATCTAAACACCAACATGAATGCTTTGTCTCTCCTAAATTACAATTTTCTTCCAACTTTTTCTTTAAAATACATTAACTGAAGTTACTTCTAACTGTCCAGTCTACTATTCATGCATCTCAGGACGTATGTGATCAGTGGAGCTGAGCAAATGCAAAGGTGACAGCTGACTTTTTAGGCTAATATTTAAACTGGGCAATGAATATTCTGAAAAATAAGATACATTTCTTTGATGTTCTACTTGTGGTGTAATTTGGATTTCTGTGGTCTCTTATTGCCAGCCTGAACTGACTCATTTGAGATTTGCCTGACATTTTTCTGGCAGATACGCATCTGAAAATTTTTCAGGGTTTTGATTTTTCTCTTGGCTTTTTGCTGCTAGTCAGAATTGAATTTTTACAGAGGAGGAATTTTTCTCCATAAAGAGGTAGAGTACTACTTAGTTTGCTAGGTGAGAGCAGTTACTACTCTTATCTTATAGCTACAGCATCCATAGGGAACATACTCCACCCTGTACAGTTTTGAGGATGACCTCGGAAGCAGTAAACTCCAGGTCTAACTGCTGCTGCTTTACAGGAAAGCTGAGGACAGCCCAGCTGGTGTGCTCACCCATGTGTTGAACTGCCAAAGAGGCTATTAACAATAACATGTTGCCTCTCTAGATGTCCTCCAGCACATGGTCCTGTTACAGTTCCAGAAAAAATCCTTCTGATCAAGCATTTTGGTTTGCTCCGATTTGTTGCCTGCATGGAAAGTTTACCTGTGGCCAGATACAGCCCTTGCAGAATACCCAAAACTGCCCTGCAAAAGCTAGTGCCTAGATAGTTACTGAAAAAGTTTCAGGGAATTCTTTCATACATGGAATAAATGCCTCAACAATATTGTAGCTTCTGCCCAATAACACACACAGCTGTGGCTTTCATTCAGCAGTTTCTGGCAGATGCTGAAGTACACAATAAATTGTTATTCAATAGAGAGGAATTTGCCATATGAATTAAGGTGAGCAGTTTTATGGCATTATCCAGAATAAATTTCCTACTGCATGACATACTCCCTTAGGAATGTTTCCAAAAAGGCGACTGCAAATTTTCCCTTAGCAAAATTTATCTGTGGTGGGGTCTGTTCATTTTCAGAGATTTTAATCTTTACAAGGAACTTCAAACTGCTATGAAAAATTCAGTTGTTTACATAGACAATATTCTGGAACAGACCAACTTGTACTATCAGATTAATTTGCATTTAGATTGTGCCTTTCCAATGGCTCTTCAAGATATTGCAAATACAAATTAGGTTTCACACTAGGACTGTAGAAACCACTATTGCTGTCTTTTGGGGCTGGCAGAATTAGAGATTCCGTGACCTGCTAGCCCTTAATTCCAAGTCATAGTGCCCTGCAACTCAAGCAGCAGAAATTCTGCCCCTTCTAAAACACAAGTTGTTGTTGTTGCTGATTAAAATGAATTGGGTTGGCTTTTTTCAGTATGTTGCTCTGGTGAAAAGTTGATATCATTTGTGGTGTCAGTAAAGACAAATCTGCTGTAACAGACTGTGAGCCTTTGCTGTGTTCATAATTTAGCTTGAAGAGATGATGGTTAAATGATAACTTAGGGCTTGTATTTTCCACATTGGTATTCACTTTACCACTAAAACAGTGTCAAGGCACTGTGTGTAGTGTTACTTCAACCTTTTTTGTAGCAATTCTTTTTTTAATATAGTGTGTGCAAAGCAATACATTCCAATGAGAAACCATTAGTATTGTGGTCTACTTTTGGAAACTCCATTTGTTGAGCTGTAAAAAGGAGATGCAGAACAAGTTATCTGATAATTAACAGAGAAGCTGTTTTGGGGGGTAGGCTGATTGTTTTTAAATCATACTCCTGCCTTACCTGAAAGTGGAACTATGTAATACTTGGAGAATTAACATATACACAATTCTTAAGAGCATCTGTAATATTATATTTAGCCTAGGGCAGTGTTGGTTTTTTCCCAATGCCTGTTAAATGTGACCTAAGAAATTTGAAATGTTGTTGAGCAAATATGAGATTTGGAAAGACAGTGGATGAAAAATATGTTTGGAAGTGCATGATTCCGGTTTGATTGGTTCTCAATGTTTGTCATCCCTCTGCTTCAGTAGCTTCTTCTGGAGGCTCTTTTCTTGTTGTGTTTAAGTATCTTTAATGGAATTCTTTGCAGGTTGGTCTGTTTGTTGTTGGGACCCTTTTGCTTTTAATCCCCATAATAGTACATATCAAAGAGACACAAAATTTTATCATCTGCTGTGTTAAAAAGGACTTCAGCACCTTGTGCTAACTCTGTTACTTGACAGCATGATATAACATTTAACCTTTCTCTGTTCACATTCTCCATCCTCATCAGAAATTGCAGATTTTTCATATCTATCACTTACTGTCTCTTTTCAGGCTTACTTAATTTTTTCCCCTTGTGGAGAAAATTTTCTGTACTTCTATCCTAATGGGGTTTTCTGTACCTCTTCTATTTCAGTATATCTCCTTTCAGTGACAAGCTCTGTCCTCATCAATCAAGCCACAGAGCCATCACAAGGTTATACAACTATAAAGACATTGATAAAGATGTCTTCTATTTCTAATTTCTCTATTATTTTCCTGTAAGTTTGGTAGCCTCTAATAAGTAAAAAAACATACTTTTGTTACATTTCCAAGTTTATTTTCTAGATCCTTCTTGAATACTAATTAGCCCATCATTCTGCTTGTGTAAAGTTAATATTACTGATACATTTTACTGATCTTTTATGGTGTGTACAACTATCTGACATCTTACTGATCATTCAGAAATCTTTCCATAAACTTCTGCAGTGTATTTTAATTTATAGGATGCTGAGAAATTTTTTATTATGAATAACCTTTACTAACTCTTTGGCCTCTGCTATAGATCTGTTTTGTATAGGTTGAGAAGTAGAGATCACAAAGCAAATCTTCCTTGAGAGTAGCTGTTTATTTCACCTTTCCTTTCTTTAAAATTAAAAAAAAAGATTACTAATTAGATTCTCTCTGGATTTAATATATTTCTCCTTTTCCATGACAACTTAGCTTCTTTACATTTCTCTCAACATGTAAGAATGTTTGTGGGAATAAAAGTACAGTAAATTAAATGAATAATTTAATTAATATATTGTTGTCTTCAAAAAACTGCAATGCATCTAGCAAATATAAACACCAATATCTATAAAAACCAATTTCTTCTCTGTTGTGAGGTATTTATGGGTCTATCTACTATTGAAGTTCCAACCAATCTGCCTGATATAGAAACTTAACTAATGGTCTGTAGTATCCTGTATTTCCTTGCTCCTGAGACCTGTTTATAAGTTTTGTCATCTGTCATCCTTTTCTTCTGTGCAGGGAGCCCTTTGAAGCCATTGAAGTGATAAATCACATACTTAGGATTTTGTATATTAGTTTCTCTAGGGCTGGGTGAATGGCATCTGGTCTTAAAGATTTGCTACTGTTTTATTGACCTGCTCTAATCCCCTGCCACTGACACTTCACTTAGAGATTTCAGACTTGCTTCATACATAAAACCTGTCTGAGCTTTTCCCTTATAAACACCAACTCAGATAATTAAATTAGCTTTTCTGATACAGCCTTGAACTTTTCTTTTACACCTCTGTTATTTATTAGTCACACAAACTCTGGCTGTGTTTGCAAGAGTTTTGTGATTAATTGGGATGCCTGTAGCAAGTTGTACTTCAAAATGTTTTTGTGTTTCATTATGTTTTTGCATTTAATATATAAACTTTTGTACTAGTTTTGTTTTCTTCACTTGGACATGACCTCCACTTCTGAGTAGTATCTTTCTAATTTAAAATCCTCCTCTAGTCTGACATTTAACAATGCTAAGTTGTTATAGTCTTGTTCAAAGAGTTTTTAAAGAGCTGGCACGTGTTTGTACTGAAACTGTTTTTAGGAAGTCTGATGTCTGATTTCAGGTGCATTACCCTTTTAGCAACTTATCTCATTTTCCTTTTACTCTCCCACTTTTATACAGTTTCTTACATGATAATGGAGTAGGTTTTCCATCCTCCCTCCCTTTTTTCTACAAGGATCTTGAATTTGAATATGTTATGATGATTAGCAGTCATGGAGATCCTTTACAACTAGTTTTGAACAGAGTCCTGTGCATTGTTTGGAACTGGGTAAAGAAGTGCTCCTCATTCTGAAAGGTCTCTCACTGGTTTCTCCATGAGGCAGTCATTTATACCACGTGAAAAATAAACAAATCAATTGGTTTTTTGCATCACAACCCACTGTGTCAGTTTTCTGGTTTGCATGGAAGTAACCAAAGTCTCCCATGACTATTAGAATATCCTGGGCAACTTTTAGTACAGGGGAATCTTGTGGCTGAGGCATCCTCCTTTTCATCTGCCTGTTGCCTGATTCCAGATTTACTTCAGTTCATTCTTCCATCGGTATGACTTCATTGGTCACATCTGGGTGATTTGTATTCTGACCTCACTGATTTTTCTTTCTTCTGTCAAAATTTGGAGGTGATTTGGAAGTGATTTTAGTACAGGTCTGGTTGTCTAATTTCATACATGAAGTCTAAGTCTTTATTTACTTAGACTGCTCTTCATGGTTTCCTCCCTAGATGTCTTTACCTTTATCCTGTACCTTCTTGTGATGTGCTTTGGCAAAAGGATGCTATAGAGGTCCTGAACTATTGTGGGAATCACATACCTTAGGGAGACCTATTTAACCAGCTGAGGACCTGCAGCTAGCATGAAAAGTAGGGAAAGGGGAAAAGTTTAATAGTTCTCCTCCCACATTTTCTAGTCATCCATTGAGGAAGAGGTGAATTCCCAGGACTCAGAGAGCAGAAGAGATCTGCGAAAGTTACAAGAAAATGAGAGACTGGGAATGGTCTGTCTTGAAAAGAATTGCTTACTTAGTGGTTTGATGTGGTTTAAATCCCATACCCTAAAAGCATAAGGGGCTCGAGGGACTGGTTTGTCTACATGTTTTGGGAGTGAGAAAATCTGGTTGCCTTAGTGGGGGATTGCAGCCATCAGAGGCCACAGCATCCCGAGAAAACCACTAATAATAACCTATTCCTAAAAACACGTTCATTTGCTTGCTTTTTCTTCCAGGATCAAATGGGGCAATTGTTTCTGACTCAATAAAATGTCTTAGATTTTTTTTGTTTGATTGCATGTTTCATCCTTGTGAAGTATTTATTCACTAAAATAAGATGATCCAACTGTCAAGTTTTGATGGGCTACTGAGTTCTTTCTTGACAAGTTGACCCTCTGGCTTCCTGACCAGCTACCTGAATTATGATAGGAAACCAAAGAGGTCTAGAGAAGTCAGAGCTCCTGTTTCCAGTGGTAAGCACCTTTAGTATTTTAATGAGGAATTTACTCCCATATACCTGCTTCTCCCTGGCCTGTTGTGGCTGATCTTAAGTTTCCCAAGGTGGGTTCCTTAACCTACCTCTGGCAGCTCCAGAAAACATGGGCAGCTTCAGAAAATGTGCAGGGGATTTCTTTCACTGAGGGGCTTCAAAAGTCAAGATTCCAGGAATATTTTTTAATGTCCCATTGGAGAGAAATTTTGGGGTCTGGCACCCCTCATAGTCAGATCCACTGAGAATTTGAGAGTGAAATATACTGGCTGGCATATTTGGGGTTTGGAAGGCTCCTAGGATATATGGAGAAATGTTGCACAACTGAAGTCGGTGTAGTCTGGACCTACAAACTGTGTTTGTGTGTGGCTGCTGCTGATGGTCCTTGTGACAGGAAATTGGTACAGCTAGAACTAGGAAAGGGTGAAGACTCTGTGCTAACACTGCTTGTTTCTCACTTTTCATCCTCACTGATAAACTGGAGATAAAGATCTGCCTGTCACAGGGGAATGTTTTATACCTCGCTAAAAAAAAAGGGAAAGAGTGAGAGCAGTTTTCTTTCTATTTTCTTTTTAAATCTGCATGAGAAAGTAAAGCCATCTGCCTGGAGCAGCCTCCCTGCTGCCCCAGCACGTACACAAGCTGCATAATCAGAGCATTCACAATGACAATGTTTTATTCTGTTGTCCCACAGGGCTATTCCATGCTTACAAAGCAAATTAATTGGGTTTGAAAAATTGTTATAAGCTGGATCTGTAAAGGCATGGGGGTTTCATTAAGTTGCCAGAGCAGCTTATAGTGTCATCAGAAGTCAGTGCTAATATCTGTGCTAATATCTGTGCTAATATCTGTGCACCACTGTGGAGGCAGTAATAATCTTTCCTCTATTGGTTATCTCTTAGCTAAAGGTGCTAATATATAAAAAGAAATTAATACAAAGAAGAAAAAGCTTCCTTGAGCATAAAAAAATTACAGTAATTTCATGATTAAAAGCCGCACCATTTTGACTAAAATTTTGGTCCGAACCCAAAGTGTGGCTTATAATCAGGTGCGGCTTATATACAGACAAAGAACAAAACGTTGCTGTTTTAGTTTGGAGGACAGGACATGGAGGACAGTCTGCTGAGAAAGGCAGGAACTTCTCTTTGAAATGGAGAATGTAAACCCCCTCCCTCCAAATTATTAGAATTCTGAAATCAAGGGGCTTTCAGGCAAAAATATGGGAATTAGGAATAACAGTTCTTTTCTAGGGAAATTAAAATAGAAATACAGTACTACAAAGAAACAAACTCCAAACCATGACAAAGTCAGAGTACAACCTGACACCCCGTCAGGCAGGGTGTTGGTAGCAGTCCCATTAAATGGTGGCTGCATCCTCCTGCAGTGACAGATGTGATTCAGTTGAAGCAGTGCTCCTGTAGAAGGTGCAGTTTCCCTCTAAAGGTCCAGTGGTGATGTGGAGAAATGTGGTTTTCCTCTGGAGTCCAATGGAGAAAGGGGCTACCTTAGTGTCCCAAAACTTCTGTTTTATCTTAGTAAGAAATGTTGGGCTCTTCCCCTTGACTGGAGCAACTTCCAATGGGATGAAGTAATTTTATCAGTCCCACATTGGGACTCAATGGGCCATTAGTAGAAAATGACTCGCTGGAGGAAGGATGGGTTGTGAAAAGATAAAGAACAATGCCCCGCCTGGTTTCAATGGATGGCCCATTAGCAGAATATCTGCCATGGAGATAAGGATCACTGCCCCCACCCTCAACAGATGGTGATAGAATAGATACCTTTTATCACACTCTGTATTGTAATGTGCGACTTATAATCAGGTGTGGCTTATGTATGGACAAAGAACGAGAAGTTGCTGACACCCGGAAGTGCAGCTTATACTCAGTGCGGCTTATAATCGAAATTACTGTAATTATATTTTATGTGTGTATTGTCTTTTTCCTTTTCTTTGGTAGTCAGGTAAATGTGGTATGGGATTGCATATGGAAAAACACCTGTCCTAAACAGGCACAATCAGTTTGGATAAATGTTTTGGTCAGTGAATGCACAACAATTTGCCTGTTTGAAATAACTCCAAAACTTGAGTGGAAAGTTAGGGGGAGAAACTGATGTATGTTCTTTTAGGCAGTTTACAACACTTCTTTGACAACGCTTTTTGTAGTTGTTCTTACTTCAGTTAAATCAGATGCTTTCTCCATCTGTTGTGAATGTTGGCCTTCCACACATGAAAAAAAAGAAATAAGAATCTATGTGAGTGTATATATATATGTATATATATTTGGTGGAAAAATCCCCAAACGTCCCTGGTAACTTCTGTAGTTTTAAGAGTGGGCAGAGTTCTTGAGACCATGCTTCAGCTATGATTTCTAACTCAGCTTAATTGAACAATCTCGATTTTGTGTTTTATCTCCAAAATCTGTCACACTGACAGGAAGTGTGAAAGGACTGAGAAAAATGTTGTTTGCCAAAAGAACATTTAATGCAGGCAGGTTGTTTTTTTTTTTTTCTTTTGATCCTTCGGTTTTCCTTTTTATCTTTCTCTAATTGTGCAAGTCCCTAATTTCCAGTGATAATGATAAAGTTGTAGAAGGGGTAGCACTGTAGGTGGAAAGTACCTCCTACTATTTTGGAATTTGAGTTATTTCTGGGAGAAATATTAATACATTAAAATCAACTGTGCGACAGTTTTGCACTGTCTTGTATCTATTTTCACTTTGATATTAGCTGCGCTTTGAGAGGTGTAAGAGAAATTTGAAATTAATGTGTATTTTAATGGGGCCATTTGTTCTCATGGGAATATTTTGGGGGAGGTGAGTCAAATGCTTTCAGTACTTTTAAAATAAAGCACATACATTTTGAGCAGTGGAGAGTTCATTTTGAAGAGCTTAAAACTGATGGTCAGGCAGGAACAACTGCAGGTGTTAAATGTAGTTTTAGTATTGTAACCATAAGACTAGTGATTTCCTATTTTTAAAAAAAAGCTGTTTATAGAAATACACTTTAAAAGGAATGCTTGAATTCTTTTGGTGAGGATAGGCCTCTGATCTCCCTTCATAAAGGACTATATTTTCTGTTTCAGCACCATGCAAAAAGTAACTTCTACGTTTTCATGACATGTGCTACTTCTGAACATTGTTCTGATCTAATCTTTCCTTCTCAATTCTCTTTGGGATAAATTTGTCTTTTAATTTGAGGTCTTCAACTCCCAAAACTATGAAGTGACATTATTTCTGTAGGTCATGGACAGCCAGGCTCCTAGAGTCAGTAGTTGCAGGCACTGAGGTTCAGTTACAGGCACCTAAGGTTCACCCTTCTAAACTGGAGATATTCTAGTGGTCAGAAATGTGTGTGTGTATGTATATATATATATGTGTGTGTGTGTATATGTGTATATATATATATATTTAATTTGCTAAAGCTTATTAGGAAGGTTAATATAGGTGAACAGTAACCAGAAATTGTTTTTATAATGGTTCTACCCCTTCCAAAATTGTTTTTATAATGTGTTCTACCCCTTCCGCTCCCCAGTTTTTCCCCTTTAAAACGTTTTTACTATTGTAAGTTAATAATGAAAAATGTAAATGAATAACTCCTATACAGATATGTAAAATATGAAAACCAAGATATTTTTATTCTACTATGATTTAAAAGTACACTTTCCTTCTGTGATCATTATTATTTCACTCATGAAATCAACTATTGGTATGAATGATTGCTGTTATATATCTGAGTTTAATTTTCTGGGTACACTCCATTTTCCTGTTGTTTCACCCAAAGTACATGCTCCAAATGAGCTGAATAAATATTGAACTGCCACTGAGAAGAAAAAATTGGAATAATATTTGAATCTGTTAGTGAAAATGTTAAGTTGCTTCAAGTGGTAAGTGATAGTGTGTGGGGTAACATGACTATTGATATTTTTCCCTGGTAACACTCCCTTCCCTCCCTCCATTTCTTTTCTGGTGGAGAAGGCGAATAACGAATGTCAGAGGGTGAATCAATCTCTCTGGGTCTGAGACACTGCTGCAGTGCCACTCTGGACCTAAAATCCACCTTGCCCAGTGGTGTCTCTGGCAGTGATGATAAGCAAGGACATTAGCATGAGTAGACACTAGGCAAATATCTCTAATATTACCTGCCTTGTCCCTTTTGAAGCCTTTCCTCACCTCTCATAGGCTTTTGTGCCTTCATTGCTGTTCCCCTCTCTCTTAAAGAACTGTGTGCAATTTGAAGGGTGTGCACCAAGGGTTGATACAAGAGCAGTGAAGGGATTTTGCTTTGTTCTCTCTTCCTTTTTTGATTGTTCCTGACATTTTCACTTTGCTTTTATGGAACCATCTATCATAACATATCTGGTCTTGCTCCAGAATGCTAAAAGTTATTTCAGAAACTACTGCTGATTATGCAGATCGAGGGCTGTCTTTCCCTACTATGCATCACTTCAGTTATACACAATGAATTTCAGCTGCTGTGTTACTGCTCAGCCATTCCATCTTGTTGGACTCTTTTGTAATTCTCCCCAATCTGCTCACATTCCTGTTCTTCTGCATAACTTAGTGTCATCAGCAATCTTTACCTCAGGCCTTGCTCCCTTTTCTAACATCTGTGTATATTAAATAGCTTATTTCTCAGCACCAGCACCAGTAAAACTGAACTGATGGCTTCCCTCTGTTGTGAGAAGTGACCACTTGTACTCCATTTCCCATTTTCTAATTGATTTATTCTCACAAGGACTCCTTATCCTACAGTCACTTTGCTTCCCCTGTCATCCCAAGCTAAAAAACTGTAGAAATCTTGGTCTGTAGCTTCCTTTCTGTGGACTTACATGTTACCTCAGAGTGTCCATCTGTCACCAGAGTCACAGATGCCTAAGCAAATCAGCACTGCACGCTCTTTCCCCAGGCTTCCTCAGACCCTGCCCAGGTTTCCGCTGAAATCCACCACCTTTCTTCCTGTAAGACAGGCTCCCCTGTGGTCCCATCCAAGGTCATGCACCCTGTTGTTTATTTGCCTGATGATTGAATCTCCCACTGCTACAACCTGCTTCTTCCTATCTGGTCTTTGATCTTCCCCTTACTTTAACTTCCTTTGAAAAAAATCTGTCCTTGGACGTATGAATGTGGCTTCCAGGAATTTTCTGTTCGGTGAAGTAGCTTTGTTTTGAATTGGGAGAGGAAGGCCTCTTCTGTCACTTCCTCTGGAGACCCTTCCCGAGAGCCAGGTGCTGCTCCTGAGCACGCATCAAGCTCTCCCTGTGAGGGCTGGCAGCATGCAAACTGAGTTATGCTGTTTTGCAGGCACATGCTGGTGAGAGGGATTAAGACCTGTGTAGAATATTTTTATAAAACCACAAGATAAAAGGATAAACTAATCTCCACACCTGGGGAGATTTCATACTTTCACATAGTTCTCTTGGATTCATTTTCATCATCTAGAAGGAAAACCTTACCGTATTTTGTACATGAGACCTTTACAGGTTGTGGTATTCCATTTGGACCATAGCCTGTCAGATTTCACCTTGCCTTAGCAGTGCTTCCAGGCTATATGTGCCTATATGCAAAGGCTTTGAAAGACAAAGGAATGTGATATATCCTGTCATTTCAGAAGAAACCTAGTAGCTTCCAGATATAAAAAGAATGAGCTAGAGGACTGGCTCTTTGCTCAGAATGAGCTGACTATTCCAGGTAGAGAACTGGATCTTTGCTTTTCTCTCTATTTGCACCAAATTTCCAAAGAGAACCTGATGGCATTCTTCATTGGGTCTAGAAGTACATAGTGCATACAGCTCCTGATGAGGATCAGACAACTTATATAGGCCTTTTTAGAGCAGTGAGAAACAATTGAATTACTAAAGTAGCACCTAGAAAAGTGTTTTGGTTTTTTTTTTCTAGAGGAAACCCATCCCTTCTATGTTTGTGTGTCAGACTGCTACATATTACTGAGCCAACATGGGAAAGCCTGGTCAATGCCAGCAAATAGCTGGTACCTCTGCACTACCTGGTCTGATAGGCAGCAGTGGTGGTTTACTTAAAGTTTAGGTCTCTGGTGACATCTTTCTATGAAATGAATACTACAGGTCAAGTAAGAAAATTTAAGAAATGTGATGATATGATGATTAAATTATTTAGTAGGTGAGTGTTCAATCTGCAGCAAAGTATCTTTGAAATGTGAAATCTATGAGTGTTCCCAGATGCCCTTTGGGGGAGCTGGAGATGAAGGAGGGCAGTCTGACTGTTTGAAATGAAGCACTCATACATTCTTTGTTGTCAGCAATGATGCTGGGAGAGTTAAATATCTGAGCTGGAGTTCAACCATTGTTGGTAACAGGAAGCAACTATACTTCTTATGAAGGCTGAAATAAAATCTAAACCATACCCAGATGCAGTTCTGAGCACTGAGAGGACGGCCTTCAAGAACTTTTCCCTAGTGTGCTGATGAGTGGTGACTTTCAAAGCCCTTCATGGCTTGGGGAAGCAACTATCATTAGCTGCCTACTCCTTTTGGAGACCTAGGGTCCTGCTCCATGTCTAATTTAGGGGTTTCTGTTGTTTTTCTTTCCCTTTTCCCTTTCCTTTCTTTCTGTTGTTTCTTTTGGGGCTGGCTTTGAAAGAAAACCTCTGTGTGCAGGGTCTGCTTGAAGACCCAAACCTACTCAGCTGTGCTGTAGATTATACAGGTGGGAAGAAGCAGGGAAGGGCTTGAGATATATCCCTTCTAAGAAAAGAGGAAAAACAAAACAAAGCAAACAAAGAGCAAGGGGAAGAAGCTGCTGGCTGGATGCCACCCTGAATGGCCTCGTTGTTCTCCAGCTCTCTGGACCTAATTAAGCGACTCCATTTCTACAGGCGATGGCAAAGTCTAATGGCAGCAAACAGAAGATCACAAACACATGGAGCAAGCCTGTGATGTGGCTTTCTAGAATGAGAGATTGCAATTGCTGGAGGAGGACAGAAAGGATGAGGAGTACAGGGAGCAGAGGCAAGGAGGTCCCTCTGCAGAGACAAAAGTGGCAGACACAGGGAGGAGTTTTGTTTCTTCTCAGGAATGCTGGGAAGAATAGGGGAGAGTTTAATTTCAAAGTCCAACAACGCAGCCATGGCATTTGTTTCCAATCCAACAGGAATGAGCGTATGGTTTGAACAATTCTTTCGAGGTTCCTAGCAGGGGGAATATAACTCATCTCAGCTGGCTGTTTTAGGAGATCAAATGACACAAAGATTTTCACTCAAAGCCTAGGGTATCCTTCTGGCAGCCAGAGACCATGCACATCTTCACAGATTCACCATTAGCTCTAATAGGGACCAAGAGCTGCGTGCTGTGTAGAAAACTGCTTGCTTACAAAACAATCTTATTACTGCCAGATGTTGGCTCCCTGCCCACTTTTACATAATTCAGGCTTTTCCTTGCTCAAGATGTTACAATTTAAAGGTGCTTTAGAAGTTTTCTTTTAAAAGGCTTGATAATTCTATTTTCCTTATTCTTTTTTTCCCCTTGCTCTGAGTGGCTCTTCTGCCAGCACATGCTTCAATCTGGTGTATGTGGCATACATTAACATGCACGACCAGGAATAGCAAAACTCCTTCTTAGATCTATCTCTGGGTTAATTGAAACAAGAATAAAAATATTCATAAGGCCATGCTGTCTGCATCCTGATGACTCACACATACCAAATACAGTGTGTATCTTTGTTTCAGATGCAGTGCCACATAGCAAGCATATTGGCCTTTTTTTCCCCCCACATTTTTTGCTTTTTAAAAAAATAAATATGAAACTTTAGCTGGTGCTTTATTTTAAATGTCCAAGTACTGATAACAGAGTCTTAAGTCAAGAAAGTGATATGTCTCTCCAAGCAAACTTCTGCACATGGACACTGAGACATTAATTTCATCCTTCTTCTGCAAATTAAATAACTGACAAAGAAGTGTCATAATTGGCCTGTGACATAATCCCTATTGAATCTGCAGTGGGTTACCCAAAGTACCAATGAGCAAAAAATATTATAACAAGATTATTCTAGTAGGTTGCCAGTGGAATTGGAAATAAGGAGCTTCAGTTCTTTCTCTGAGCTTTTTACTTTATTTGCTTCAAAGACAGAAGTTGCCTAGTTTGCCTAATTTCAGCCTGACCACCTGAAATGTGTGGATCCAGGTGAGGCTGGTTATCAAGGCTCCCTTTTATTGATAGTGAAGAGAGGAAAGCTTTGAAAGCCAATTCATTCCAGTCAAAGGGAGGCAGGCCAAGTGGGAAAACCTTCTCCAGAGGTCTCTGTACAGCGTGATGCTTGACATAGTTGCTTGTGCCGAGCTAATGACTTCAGCTGTCCATTTACCTGGGCAACAGACCATGATCCATAATTTCTTTTATTATACAGTATGCTTGTATTTCCTATTCTATAGCCAGGAAATTCAACGGTCCTAAGAAAATTGTGGTGCCTGAAACTAAATCACGTGGAAAACAGTACTGTACTTGTGATATTCTCCTCTAGATCTATACCAGCACCAGGATAATACAAGTTTGGAAAGGATGACTGTAACCCCTTTATTTCACTCTGTCTTTGGAGAAACTGTATTGTAAATCATAGGATAATCCTATCAGAAGTGCAGTCGTGTGAGCTGATGAAATAGTCTCCCCCTGCTACCATTCATATTTACAGTATGAATGAACCATTCTCACTCAGAAATCAGTTCAATGTGTTTTTACCATGCAAGTTCACAGTTTTCTAGTGACTTCTAAACCACTTAAAGTTCTCCCCCAACCTAAAAATATCTCTTCTCATGATTAGACTAAACAGCATTGTTAGCAAGAGAATAAAGAAATTTTGGCAATAGTCTAGGGAAATATAAGCAATAATAATTTATTGCCATTCATGTTCTGAGAGATATTTTATATTTTATTTCTTTAGAATTTTATTTTCCTCTGATTTTACTCAATGCAGGGGACTTATTTCACAAAACACTGGCCTGAAAATATCATAATAATTAGAACATTGATATGAGTGATATGAGTGTCTTGACAATGTAGAATAAACTTTTCTCCCTTTCAGTTTACAAGTAGTTGACATGACTAGAAAAATCTGCTTCTTTTTTTTTAATTTTTTTTTTTTAATGACTGTGAGCTAAGATAATCTGTTTACCTCAAATGAGGTGTTCTTTCTGTGCTGTCCTGTAGCTGTGCCCATTATGAGATTCTCTGAAGGTCAGTTTGTGGTTAAGAGGTAAAACTACACACTTAATTCTCTTTCCTGTGTATGGAAGCATAATTTTTATCTCTGTTGGAGTCTCACCTGTAACATAAGAGTTTAAAATGTTTCTCCTGCTTCTGAGTCTGAATTCCTTGCCCAATATTAATTACGTGCTGTGCTGAGACTTGTATGATCAGATGTTGCCCATTTTTTGCTGGCTGGGGTAAAGACTCACTGTGTTGTGCTTCCTGGAGGAGCTAGCTGGTAACAAGGTCTGGCTGAAATTAGTCATTTTTATCTTCTTAGATACATCAGTATTTGGAAATCCATTTTGGTTTGACTTAAAATGAAAACACGTTGCTTTATGATTTAATGTAAAACAAATTGCTTCGGAAAATTAGGATGTATAAATAAGCAATCATTTGTTTTGAAATGCAGGCATTTCAATACAGATTAAACACTGTATTTTGAGATTTTTAAATTTTTTTTTTCCATTATAAAAGTAATATTTTTCTGAGATGTCATGACATAGCACACAAAACACATGAAAAATTCCTCCTAAATGAATTCCCAAATTCCCTTACAATCAGAAAATTTTCTGAAGTCAAATAATCACGATATTTCTCTTTTAAAACTGTTCTCACTGGAATAAATGCATTTTTCAAAATGTCTAACAAAAGCAAATGCTTTGAAAACTTTTGGGTGAGTGCAGTTGGCAAGAGTTTGTTTTCAGGGACAGACATTGCTTAGAAATAGATGAAGAAACACAGGGTTGTCAACCAACTACTTCTGCTACTGAAGAGCTATTGAATTAAATGTTTTGTTGGGTTTTTTTTCTTCCCATAAACTCTTTTCTTTCTTGTTGGTTTTCAACAGAGAAGTAAAGACATGTTGCAGCAAGCACGTTTGGCTGTTGCACTGAAAACATGAAAACAGCAGGGATGAAGTCTGCCAGTCTCTTTTTTCCTCTGGGCTCTCTGTTCCCCAAATCCAGCTGCACAAATTATTTGTGGGCTGTGCATGTGCCCACATGCACATGGAGGGAATGGCAGCTCCATCACATTATCTGGAGCATGCATTTCTCACCAGGTAGTGCTGACAGAAGAATCTCAGCCCTGCTGGTAAATCCATATGTACATACATAACTGAGGAAGGGGAAACAGAATACCTTTGGAGGTGGCCTGGGGAATATCTAGCTTGGAGCTTTAAGCATGTCACTTTTAGCCCATAATATTAAGACTCAGTCTTTGCTGTAAGAGGACACATGCACAATGTTCTCACATAAATGATGGGCTTGGTTATTCTCTGATGGAGAAGCTCTGAATAAAAAACCCCAACCATTATTTTATTAATATTTTGGGATTTTTTACCCATTCGCTCTCAAGACTATTCAATAGGTCATGACATTGCTTTCTGAAAGCAATTGAAGAAAAGTGAATTGAAGAAAGTGAGAAGGCAAAATAATTCTGTGTTTTAATATTGAACATCCATTTGATCCTTTAGTTTTCGTGCACTGCCAGTCATAACATGGATGTAAATAATGGTTAGCAAGTTCTAATGTACTTGTAGGATTGTGCTAAAATTGTTGGGATAATTTGGTGAAATGATCTTTAGAAAGACACTCATAGTACAGAAAAGCAATCAGTTAAAATTGCATAAGCTTGTTTTATTTTATCCTGACAATAAAACAGTATGGAGAAACAGAAGCCTCTATTCAAAGGATCATTTTAGTTAGCATTTCTGAAAAAGCCTGTAAGATTTCCAAATCATTAGGTTTCCAATATGATCTGTGCTTTCCTGGTACAGGAGCCTAGGGTGGGTATCTTGTGAGTCAGGCAAATTTTGTGTCATTTTTAAATATTCCAAAGCTACTAAATACTTACTTGATCTCTTCCCAAATCACAATTGAGCTGAAAAAAAAATAAAATCACAAAAATTGTTGAACAGGAAGTCTTAACTAGATTTCACATGCTGAAATCTACTAATTAGAGGGATTTCCTGGAGATGAGAAGATGTGAATCATGTCACTGTGAGCAATTTTTAGTGCACTTCTGCCCTACGATACAGGGCAAAAACTTTTCAAGCTCTGTCAGCAGCATCTTTTTACAAGAAAGAAGTGGAATTTTTCCTTTGGGGCCCCTGACTAGCAAACTGCCAGTGTGACATGCAAATAGTGAGATGGATCGGAAAGCAGAGTGTGTAATTACACTGGGCTTGGCTGGGCCAATTCCTTTCAAATTGGGAAATTGTGGCTGGGCACTGGATCATTGGATAACACAGGTGCTCTGAGCACTTTTCATGGATATCTGTTTCTTTAGTCTTTGTAGGTTAACAAAGAAGTTAAAGCCCCTGAGTTGACAGGTAAAATGAGCAATGATGAATCTTAATAGTGCTAAATCTCCCATGCTTTATCTTTTTCTATGGTCTTTCAAGATGGCAATGTCTTTTTGCAGTTTTCTCCTAAAACAGAGAGATCTCTTTTGAATCTTGGAAGAAATTATTCTTGTCTTGGTACAGTGTATGAAGAGGTATCATAGCTTTAGGGATTACAGATGAGAAACTGCTAATGGAATTGGTCTGCCCAAAAGCAAATGTTTGCCTTTTGGGCACCTACAGCAGACCCTAGTTATCCAAGCACCTGTCACCTATGGGAACAACCACTTTCTAGAGCACAGCCCACGTTTTTCTGGATGGCCCCCTTAAGGTTGAGATGACTCACAAGGCAGCTGCCTACACAGGGACTGACAAATCCCACCCTTTCCACTGCTGATTCCAGCACATATTCCAAACACACACATAGAAGTCATGCATGCTGACTCTCTCTTGGTAGTAAGCAAGCTCTCCCTTGCAGAGATGCTTGCAGAGAGGAGCTGGGGACAGTGCAACCTCTTGGTTGCACTCTAATGCCTTGGAGAGAAAACACATCAGTCAATGAAGGCAGTTAAATGTGAGAGGGAAGAAAGGTTGGTTGACTTAGACTGACATACTTTGCCCGCCTGAATATGCCTTAGCTGCTGATGCTGCTCAGAGCTGATCCACTTTGGTGCAAATCTGAGGAATCCTGGCAGGACTGTTTGCCCCTTGCACGATCCAACACAATCAGGCCTTCTGAAGAATTTGTCTGCCCCATTGGAAGGCATAAGTGTATAACCAGAAACTATCAGCACCTATGTGGGGGGTCCCAATGTAATAAGGAATCATGCTGGTCTAGATTGTGTTACCCTGAATCTGGTAACTGCAGTGGGAATATATTCAGTTTCTTGGGATAAGATTGGACTATTTTTTTAAAAATTAAAAGTAGTGATGAAGTTGCTCATTCCTTCTGTTTTCATACTAAGCAGTAAATTTTGAGTGAACAGATATATGTGTGTGAGAGATGTTACTCTTGTTCAATAATTAAGAGGAGACATCAGTCAGATACATAGACAACCCCCTCAATTTGTGCTGTCTTCACTATCAGAACCAGGCTCTAATGTTGGTAATTGATGTAACAAATAGACTGAAGCTGAGACAGAAGAGAACAATAACAAAACAAAAAAAAACAAAACAAAGCAAACAAACAAAAAAATCACAACTCCAGGTTCCTTGAATAACACCTAGACTAATGACTTGTGCTCTCTTGCTCTCTGTAGGATTTGGCTTTTGAAGAGGTATTGCACTGAACTGAAATGATATGAAAAAGAGTAGTTTTCAAATTTAAGATCTGCAGGAACTTTCTTAATCATATAGCAAGGTGTTCTCAGTCAGAAAAGAGTAAGTGAAAGGTTGCATCAAGACCAATAATTTTGGTCTGACTTTTCCTTCACTTTCCCAGGAGACTTTCAGTCGTCTCTGACTTTTTGGGTGATGTGCCCAGACCTCATCCAGACAAGGAGTCAGGATTCAGCAAGGGTTCACACTAGGATCTGAGAGTGTGAAGTACTCTTGGATCCCACAGTCTAGACATAGCTCCAGGGAAGATTTCCTTTAGACTTGTTTTTGGGATGGTTTGTTTGATTTTTTGTTTGCTCCTGTTCTCCTTTATTTGTATATTTTGAACTCTGAATTGAATTGCTGCAAGTTATGTGAACGCTGCTGCTTGATTTAAGTGGCCAGTTTGGGACAGAGTGATGTCTTGATCTCCCAGTGACCAACGAAGGAGAATATGCTTAGAAACCACCCTTGTTTCTCACTAATTGTAGGCAAGTGTAACTTTGGCCATAGATTCAGGTCAAACCATGAGGTCTGGAGGTGTTTCTCTCTTAACTGTGTCACGTGGGAGTTTGCATGTATTCAGGGATCCATTCTTTTTGAAACCAACAACTTCTCATTCATATTATCGCACAGTATTATAATAGGAGCTCCTGTGATTTGTTAATGTGCAAGTTGCTAAAACAGTGGCAGCTCTTTTTCCCAGTGCATGTTTAGTGTGGGCAGATAAAGCCAAGCCATGGCAAGCAGCAAAGCTGAGGAGGATTCTTCATTACCATTTTATTTCCTTACTGCTATCTGAAGAATAATACAGAGCATGCTATGTTCTATAAAAAATATCTAGATGTGCTTTCCTCATTTGTGTTCCCAGACAGCTGGAGGCTGGATAATACTATGGCTTTAAATACAATACTAACTCCCAGCAGTGCCAACATTAATTTTTCTTCCTTATAGCATATGGGTTTGAGTGCTTAAATGTTTAAAAGCATTTATCTTTTGGATGGAATAAAAAGTGATCCCTTCTAAGTAGCACTGACTGTCATGTTCTCCAAACAGAATAAACAGCCAAGATCTTCTGGCACAGGAGGCTGAAACTAAATTTGATCTTCGGTGTAATAATATTAACATGTAAAAGCTTATTCTCCTGTTATTTATAATAGATAGAAGCATCTTAATGCATAGATGGCAAAGTGTGACTAAATAATTAAAACCTCCCAATGATACAGATGCATGAATAGAGCTGATGACAGACCTCTTATGTTGGATCCCAGGAACCAGGGATTTTTGAGCTTTCTGTGCTTTCTGGCACTGACCCCCTGGAGAACACTGCTTTTGACCTGAGGCCTTGGAGAAGGCTTCCAAATTTGACAGATGGAGTTAAAGTCATGGATTCGTAGTAAAAATAGAAGTATGTGATTTGACATGGTGAAGGGTTTTAAATTTGAGGGTTTTATAATGTAGTAATAGGTATGGGACAAGATAGAGGAATTTGGGGTGTTCTTTTGGTGGTATTCTTCATTCCTCTTCATGGTTTCAGATAGTAGTTTCTGGTTGCACAGTTAGTGCTGTACTGCAGGTCACAGGAATTTGGTTATTGGGTCAAAAGTAAATAATGTAGGTGTTAATTCTCTATTGGGCTGTTTAGCTTTAAGAGACCTTTGTAGCTAGCTAGGTTCACCTTCATTTTACTCACTTTTATCTGGTAGCTAGAAGTGTTGCAGAGCTCTCTGTCCTTAAATAAGATTTAATAAACGACCAAACCCAAACACAAGAAAATTCATCTCCTTCATGTTTTTCATGCTGACTCTGAGTGAAGACAGAAGAAAATGAAGACAAGCGGCTAGTTAAGTGGTGCAAATGCCACCATTACACACTTAGGTCTAGAGTAGGGTTCCTTCTTAAAATCTCATCTTCTCTTGTTTTTAAACCTTTCACATGTTTATACTGCGTGAGCAAGGGCAAATTTATCTGTTATGTGTGCTGTGGCTGAGAAGAATGAGCCAGTGTCATTACAGAATGCTCTCCAAAGCATCTCACTGCTACATCAAGGCATATTTAGCAGTCTGAAAAATCAATAGCTTTAAAATAACACACTGGAAAACCTCCACGTCCCTCAAGGATTTTTATTCTATCAGAAAGGCAGTAAGGTTATATTGCAACCTCTTAGAGTTTTACTAATACTGGGAAAACGGCAATAGATATCAATGCTGTTCTTTGATGAGAAAAAGACTACTTGAGCATAACTGTTTTTCAGTTAGATTTCAGATCCTAGTTTAAAGCAAAGGCTTTCAGATCTGCAGGGTGTCTTGACAATAGAAGGTGTTTTTTATAATTAAGATTGCTCTATGCAAGGCATTTTTTCACAGTTTCCTCAGTTTGAAATATGTAAAGCATAAGTCAGCATCAAGGAAAAAAACCTAAATATTAATTCTATTGCAAAATTTTGGGCTTGGATAACAGGTATTTCCTGTCTGCTACTGCAGAGAGGAGCCAGAAGTGGGGAAAGCAACTGGAGGACTGCTTTGCACAAGGGTCTGTTTCCCAGTCACTTGACCCATGCCCAGCTTGGAGGGTTGAAGGGATGACAGGCCAAAACAGTAAAAAAAACAGTAAAAGAAAGAGGGATCTTCACAGCAGTAACCATTATGGAACAATTTGTACTTCCTCAGAGATCAGTCTGGGTACTGCAGCAGCACATGGTCAGGCGGATATGAGCTTTTTTTGCACGTGTTCTGTCCCAGTTTCCCTACTAGGAAGCTTGGACATGGGTAGGAGCTGCTTTGTCCTGGCTGATTCCCAGCTGGGTTAGCTGGGGGACTGGTACATAGGGTGCACCCTTAAAGAGAAGTCATAGTTTGGTCAAAAGACCTACCAGAAGTGCCCAAAGACACTTGCCTCTTCCAGCCTGGCTTTGTAGGGAGCAGCAACGTGGACTTGAGGTGGATACTGGGGGAAGTGCTCTGATGGTGAAGGCTCAGTGCTAATGTTAGCTCAGTCACTTCCCAAATCCATGGTTATGCCATTGCTATCCAGGCTCCTTTGCAGAAAACATGTCTTTGTGTTTATTGAGAGGCACTTGGGGTTTTTATGGTCTGAAGGGAATTATTCCTCTGGCTTATAAGCCTTTGGAACTACCAGTCAGTCTTGCACTTGGAAGCACATGCTCTCTTGATGGGTGTGAAAAATATTCTTTGACCTAGAGAGACCTTCAATCCTTGTGCCCACAGCTTTTATTACATCTTCAGCAGTTGGTACAAGAGTCTGAGCTACAGCATCATGAGGTGCAAGTGATGGGCTTTGTGAGTGAGCATTAGGAATGCCGTGTTTGTTATTTATAAGTTAATGGCACTGTTTTCATAAATGATGTATGGATGACTGGTTGCTTAGCAGAAATGTGGCCCAGAAGCCAGACCTATAAATAAGATGAAGTTACAAAGAGCAGTTCTATTTCTGTGGATAAAGCAATGTGTTTTTCAGTGAACTCAGTTGCAAAGTACCTCTATATGGAGATTTTTTCTGTATTTTGTTGGAGATTAAAACTCCCTGGTGGTCTGGTTTTTTTTCAGTATAGAACAAACACACGCATTGTGTGGCCCACACGTAAGCCCCAAATTACCTGAATATAAATCAAAACCTACTTTTTTTCCCCCCCTGCTTTTGTGTGCAACTAGTATTCTCCTGTCAGTTACCTGAGTCAATATTTTTCAGTTTAATTTTGTATGTTAGAATTTTATATCATGCAATGTGGTCTTTGTTTCCAAGAAGCCTGAGTCAAAAGTCTGAGTGAAGCAAAGAAACAGACAAGAAAAAGCTCAATGGAAACAAATTATTTCACTATTTTATTCTTTCTGCTTTCATTTATGATATCTACAGATTTCTAAAAATCTGCCTTAAAAGCTTTTCTTTTTGTGCCCTTGTAATGCTTTTCAGAAGTTCTTCAATATGAGAGAGCCAACAAACATACACTTTTTTCCCCTCTCTCTTTCAGAAGTTTCTTAGAAGCAACTTTCCAACCAACATATTTTTTAGAAAATGTAAAAGATATTAATCTGATTCAATTGAGACAACTCTAAGATGCTCATAGGCAAACACTGTAATATGTCTTTGTGGTATAAACGTTGATAACTGCCTCTCAGTATACCCAAGAAGGTGACATGAGGCTAGTGTTTAACTGACTGTTACCTTCTTGAATTTTGGTATACTGGTGTTTCCATCAGTAGATGGATTTATTCAAATAGCATTATCAATGGATTGGGCATGAATGACTAAGATGTGTTATTATGGTCAGGATACAGAAACTTGCAGCCATTGCTTAGACAAGTAATCCAAATTTGTATAGGACTTCTGCTGGTTTTTTTTTTTTTTTTAAGCAGCAGGTTTAAATCTAGGTATTGTTTTTAATATAACAAGTTTTTTCCTCGATGAAAGAAAATGTGGGCAATTGTTAGTTCTACGTATCTATGCAGAGAGAAAAATTTGTATATGAGAAAAGGATAAAAGAGATTTGTATATGAGGAGGGAGTTAAAAGGTCAGCCATTAGGCCTTATTTATTATAACAGATAAGATTTCACACATACATTGCAAGAAAATAAGACATACTTGGAGTCTGTGTCTGTGTGTAAGACATTCCTGTCTCTCTATTCCTTCCTGACTCCATTGGAAATTTCAAAACAAGTCGAAGTGATTGACTTTCAATTCCATATGTTTGGATGACTGGCTAAGGAGATCCTGCTGTGATCCTCTCTGAGGAAAGAGGCCTCTTGGACTATTTAAGAAAAAAGAAGCCATGGGAGAATGGGATACACAGGGAAGCAGTTACACTTCAACCAATGTGTGGGAGCCCTGGTCAGAGCAGGGAGGCTCATAGTTTCTTCCCACTGTGACCATAGTCCTCTAAAGTGTCCAAACACAAAGAAAAGGGGATCTTCAATTCCTTGCATCAAGGAAATAATCCCAAATATACATATGATTTTTGTTGGCAGTGGTTGTTCTATAAGGGAATATAATAATAGGATTTTTTACAGAATAGATGTCCTTTTGAGGTAAGAATTTCTCAACAGAACTAAAACCCCAAATCACTGAGGACCATATATCCAGCTGACACCTGTTTTTTTCTGCAGTTAAATTCTTTAGTTCTTTCTGTCTTTTCTTCTCAGGGCCCCAAGTAGGTAAATTGGACTTGCCAGTGGTGCTTGAACTGCAAGACCTATTTACATATTCACCTTTTGTTTTTTTTAGGAACACACCTTCATTTGTCTGAAGTCGTGGTTTGCCAAGTGGAAGTAGCACATCAGACTCTTATTGCTCCTTTGCTAGCATTTTTGGACTGTGGCTGAGGGTGGCTGAGGTGAATTCACAGCAACAGCCTACTCCAATGAGAAGGTTTGGGGAGAC
The DNA here is from genome assembly GCF_009819885.2 of Catharus ustulatus. Classification (NCBI taxonomy): domain Eukaryota; kingdom Metazoa; phylum Chordata; class Aves; order Passeriformes; family Turdidae; genus Catharus; species Catharus ustulatus. Next base: position 107,417,320 of record NC_046221.1, on the reverse strand, counting down.
AACATGGAAAATAAGCAAATTCCAGTTTAAACCTTGCCAGGCAATAGCTGGTGACCAGAGGGGCTGAAAGGGACCCTAAAGGCTTTTGGAACAACATTGTAAGTAAAATAACAACTTTGCAATGAAAATAGAGAGAATATTCCAGTCCTTGCACGTTTCTGGAAGAATTCCCTTCAGATGCAAAAGAAAAAGAATTCCACATACCCTGAAATCCCTGAAGAAATCTCTGCTTCTTAGGTTCCTGTGAACTTTCATGACTAGGAGTCACAGCCAACTCAGCATAAAAAGATTTAAATATTCCCCCTGTCATGGCTGAGACACCACATCCAAGGGGAAAAATATATTCCTTGGCCATTTCTCCTAGACTACTAAGGCCTTGCTTCTTCTCTTTAGTGCTCTGAGTGTGTTTTTAGACTGAATAACAGTTAATTGATATGGAGCATCAGCATAACTTTAATAAGATATCAGACCATCACAGTGCTAGAAAATCTTGGAAACCCATGTCTGGGACAACATATCTCTGGATTCTTCCAAGTGAATCCTCTGAGGGGAAAAGGCAAAACTTTTTTGCTTTATTCTTTATGAAGAAAGCCCTTGGAAGTTTGACTTTATCATTTTAGGACCAGTTCTGGCTTACGAACACCTCTTACAATTTTTTCCCCTGAATTCATATGAGCTAAGCCTAGGCCCATTTAGTTCTAAGGCTAGAATTTTTATTTTATAGTTTTTATTGAGAACATTACAGTGGATGTGATGCATCTGACTGAATCAATAATTTTCAGATTTTACAGAAGTCTGTTTTGAAAGACCAGGGAAGAAGCATGTGCAAACCGGTATAATTGTTTAATTATAAGTTAACTTGTTGCAACCAGCAGAAGAAACTTCTGTGGCCAGGGTCTCATCCATGTTGATTCAGCATGCATTTGACAGTGTGAAAGAACCAGGATTGTAAGCCTGAATCATTATGGTGACAAAAGGGTCATAACTTTCATTAATTGAATTGAATTATCAATTTCCTCATTGACATGCAGGGTATTTTAGTAGCTTGGCCATTTCTTCCCTGCTCACACCTCAATATAAAAGTGATAAAAGAATAGATTGAACTTAAAGCACTGCAAATAAAAGTCTGAGGGTGATATTTACAGGTAGGGAACAAAAGGATATGACAGAGTAGGGTCTAAAAAGAAAAGTCCGAGATGCTTTGATGTGTGATCCATCCATATTCTCAAACACCTCTGGGGTTTTGTGAGGGGTTGGTTGATTGGCTTCTTCTTTGTTAAAAGATTCAGGAAATAATGTTCCTCCATGCAGTTTTATTCATGAGCAGCTCCTCGTTTGGTATCTGATTTTCAAATTATGCTGGGCAGATTTCCTAAATTCACAGGTTGCATTGTACTTCCTGGTAGGAGGGGAATAACTCACACAGTTTTTAAGTGGGAATGTTCATATCAGTATATGAGATTACTCCTTGAAATATCCTTTTTCAAAGAATATTGCTGACTCCAAACTTGTCCTTTGGACTATTTCCCAAAAAGTTAACAATGTATATCTAGAAATGTAAATGAAAGGAAGGGTGTTTTCAGAAAAGATTTACAATACTCCCTCTCTGCTGCTTGTGGTGGTATAACATTTCACATTGGCAGTGTTGTTTTGGGAAGAAAATAAAACCAAGGATCTTCATAAGGTGTAGGTTTCCCTTGTAGTTTAACCTGGTGCTTACCCATGGGCACAGGATTCAGTTCTGGTACTTCTCAGATTACTTAAGCCAAAATTTAGAGTTTATGATCCAGAAATTTTTCTTTGTGGTGTGACCACCTTGAATTGAGGATTACTCTGGACACAGCATTGTTGAGATTCTGAAGTGTCTCCTGCTCAACAATTACAAAATATCAGCACTCCATAAACATTTCAGGACAGACAGTCACATGAGGGCATAATCTGCTTTGATATAAGAAATTAAAACCTACCCTTTGCAATAAGAGAGCAACCACAAGCTCTGTGAACTACAGGAAGATTCTTGATGTAGGTTAAATCTATTATTTTGGGCAAAAAATCTCAAAATATTGAAGTTATGTCTGTAAAAAAGACAAAAGATGAAAAAGCAAAGAGTCATCCATCTGAAGCATTGATATTTGTGCAATTGGATGGGTTGTACTGATGGGGTTGAAGAGAAGCATTGAGCTTAGCTTGCCTTTACTATTTTGCATGAAAACAGTAAAATAAAAAGATAATGGGAAACTCTGCCAACTGCCCATTTACAAAATGTTTGCAGTTAGTATTTTGTCTCCCAATCCTTGATTCTGTAAAATCCCTTTTCCAAATTTGTTTATACCTTAATACCTTAAAATAAGAAGTACTAGTCAATTCAAGTATCTGACAAATAGCATGGATTCCTATTGTTATTAAAAGTTACCCAGCTGAAATAACAATGCCCCACTGCTTGCCAAATCAACACCATCAAGGCTCAAAGAGATAAAATTGTAACTGAATACTCTCACATGCACAATGAAACTGTCCTGAAATGCTCCCTGCTCACAGCAAGTTGGGTGAAAGTTACTTCAGTCTTAGTAGTCAATATTAAGTTTTCTGCTTCCAAGGTTGTTTTTTCACTCTTTACTTCTTGCCCTTGGAGGTCTGTCTAATGTATTTCTCTTTTGGGTACATAATATAAATTTACAAAATTCCTTACTAAGGAATTGCTTTCATGCTACCGAGTGATTTGTCTTGACATTAGGGCTATCAGTCCTCAAATACTAACCCATGGCATTTTGATTTAAGTATCCCATAGGCTGTAATCAACCTGTTGCACATGGTAGCACTGGAATGCTGCCTCTTTTTAGAAGTAATAACTTCACTCATGGAAAGTCATTAGGTCTATGGCAGCTCAGAGGTAGAAATGAGGAGGACAAAGCTTACTGGAAAGGTACCTAGAGAAAGGTCTCCACTATTTCTTTCCCTTGAAAATGCTTTTGAAAGCCCATAAAATTGTGTGGCGTATGCCAAATGACCTGTGAAATAAGCATCCACAGCTGTGGCCATAAGAAAAATTACGTACCACTGTTGGCTCTCATATTGATCTGATAAAACCTTTTCAGTGTGAAATCACCAGGCCTTTGAAAAGATGAACCCATGCATCAGGAAAGAGCATGACACAAATTTCAGAGCAACGAAGGACCACTGCCACCAGCAGGAGCAGCTGTAAAAATAAGGAATATAGAATAGATTTCTGGGAATGCATCTGAAATTGCAGATGATCTGCTTTGGAGATTAGTCTGGCACAGCAACAGAAAGTCACATGCACAATACAGAAACTCTCTTGCTGGAAGAAACTCTGTATAGCAAATCTGATCCAACTTATTCTGTGGAGGGGACCAAATCATAATTTAAATTGTGAATTAGTAGATCCTAATGTGTGTTTAGGACTCATTTATGCCCTTTTTTATAGCAGAAGTTCAAGATGTAAACTGAAGCTTTCCAGCAAGGCTGAATTGTCGAGGCTGTTTACTTAAGAACTGTATTGTGCCTCTTTTTTTGTTCATTGTGCCAGAACTGTGAGAGGGAGACAGTATCCCTTGAGAGGAGAGATGATTTTTTTGATGTTTTTTCTTCTTTTTTCTTTCTCTGTGTTTTTCCATTGTCCTTTTGATCTCCTTTGCACAGCTTTCTCAATCAGCAGTAACGTGTACCAGGCTCCATGGCTGTTACTTTGATGAAACCAATGCCATCATCTGACACCAATCAGCTACATCAATGATAAAGGTGAATGTTTGACATCTTGTTGTCTGAGGTTCATGTTACTAGCTTGAGGGCATGAGCAGAAAAATGGAGGAATTTTAGTTGATCTGCTGGCCTCAGCTTATTTTTTGTTTGCCTCGGGAAAGTTACCTTCGTGGACAACTTCTATTTTAAACTCTTCTAAAGCACGGACTGTTAGATCCTGCATTGCATTAAACGTGCCTAGCGTGTCACAGACAAGCACAGCACATGGTTCTACTTATTAACCTTATTACTAGAGGAGAGTGAAATACAAACCTTGTGTACAACACCCACGCAGATGGCCACCCTCAGACGAATCCCCTGCCAGGCTGTTACCAAGTACCTCTCAACTGTTTGTCCCAGCACTGCATGGCTGGGACTTGCTACCAGTGACTAGAAAATACCTTTTTGATTTCCAGGCTTAAAACTAGGAATTGGTAGCTAATGTCTTCCTATATGTGTTATTTATCTGGGAGCTGCCTTTCTTCAGATGTCTTTTGGTTTTACCAGGGCATTTACCAGCTGGCAGAATCTTTACTTGGTTTCAAAGATGGTAATGAATGGTTTATAAACTCCCCAAACTTGAATAAAGCTTATAATGGTAGGCTGCTTATGTGGTAACACAGAAAAGAATGGCAGAGATGCACAGACATCAACCTTTCTTTCTGTTGCCTGCCTGTAATTCGCAGAAGCCCAGCCAGGAACTGGGATTCAAACCAGAGTTTGGAGGTCAATAGGCTAGAAAGATTAGCAGGTCCAGCTTTGCCTTTCAGATCATGGGATTACAACTTTTCAGGGGTTTGTGTAGGAAGCAGAGCATCTTTCCTTTATTTGGATTTCAGGAAAGGGATAGCTGTGGAGCAGAGAGCACTCTCCTTTCTTATCTCTGTAAATTATAAAGAAAATAGTCCCATGCATCTGCCTGTCTCACAGTGAGGAAATGTCAGTTCTCCTCTCACCTACTGTCTCCCAAAAAGCATGGCTTCAGCGACTTTCTCCCCTGTCATCCTTGCTCTGGAGAGCAGATCTTGGAGGCCAGCCCCAGGAGCACATTGCTCTGTGCAATGTTCTTGCTGTTTAAGAATGACTTCTGTGGGGACAAAATAAAGCAGCTTAGCAGGTGTTCTTTTGTTGCAGTATCCATGGTGAACCCTGAAGTATTTTGAAGCAAACATACAGAAGGTCTTAGTGATTGCTACAGCACAATCACACAGAGGTTATAATGCTTTCTCCATGCTTTGAGTTTGACGACAGGAGAGTTTTGGATAGACACCAATAATTTCCGGTCCTTGCAGGCCATCTACCAAAGCAAGTTTACATATCAGCTCAGCTGAATTTAGTTGCCTCTGAAGCAGAAATCCTGTGTAGCCCTCATTAGTTGCTAGTTTAACCCTCGTTACTTCACTGGAGTGAAGCGGTTGTAAGCAAAATCAGGGTAAAATTTTTAAGATCGATTTTTCTTTTGACTAAGTCTAACATTAATTTAAAAGCAAGTTATCTTTCTGGAAAGACACTGTTGGGTGCCCTGTCCTGGAACTTGTTTCTTGATCTTTTTTTCTGTCGCCTCTTAAATTGGTATAATTTCTAAGTGGCTAGTCCTGGGAAGTGCTGAAGTACAGGAACAGTCTGTCTTAAACGCGAGTAAAAAATGACCACATAATTGTCACAACCAAAGAAGACTCTAAACTACATTGGTTTGCACCTTGCATAGTCCACAGGTTACGATTTCAGGTATCAACATGAAGCTGTTTCACTTCAGCTGCTGACATTCCCTGTGTTGGCCATGGTGGAGCTCTTTGGAAATCAAGTCAATCTCAGACTGAGCCACTCTCTCTTGCAGTGAAATCTCCACTCGCTGCTTTGGGAGTATCTGTGTGCATGTGATAAGCAGTGTAGCATCCTTATTACTATCAGTTTGACCTTAACCAGGGCTGGGCAGGGCAGGATATAGTCCTTGGCAGTGGTGGTGGCTTAGAAAATCCAAACCTCTCTCATCAACCCATTTCAGACCTGGAATTTGGCCTTTCCTCTGGGAGCTTTGTGCCATGCTCAGATCTCCATTGTATCACCTTGCATGGTGCTGTGTGGATATAAAAAGCACTGAAGATTCTAAAAAGCACTGAAGATTCTTGGACTCCTGTAGCTCTGAAGAGCTGCAGAAGGAACATCAAATGGGAAGGGGCACAGGAAGAATCATATGGTCAGGATGGGTTTTGGAGCCATGTTTGCTTGATGTAAAGGGAAGTAACTGCTGCCATCCTCATTTCTCAATGGTCAAGAGCTAAACTGCTGATGGTTTGTGTTCACCCTTCCAAACCAACTCTCTATTACTTCATAAGGTCTGTAAAAAAAATGATAAGTGAAGGATACTTAACACAAATCACCCTATTTCTCATCAGCTGTAAATATGCTCTGCATGGAGCCATTTTATTCTGAGAGCTTCTCATTTTATAATATTGCTTAACAAGATACAGGCTGGCAGCCTGGCATGTGTCTTCTCCCCTGCTCCCTCACTGCGTTGAGGGCAGAGCAGGACTCAGCAGGACCAAGCAGTGTGGATTCTCCCTTTGGAGAAGAGTCCTTGTACAGGTATTGTTTTTACCTTCATCTACTGTCATCTGAAAGCAAAATCGCAGTTTACTTCTAGGAAGGTTCTTTGAGAAACACTCAGAGTTGTATAGAAAATCCGACTGCTCATTGCCATCAAGCAGCACATCCAATTTTATTGAAAATTTGCTGGATTATTGCCAGAAAGACTGGCCAAATTGTCAAATTCCTGGTTCGTGGGAAATTCTGACATTTGGTTTTGCTCTGATTTGGAATGTATCCAGTTATTTCGAAATTGCCCACAAAAGAGAAGTTTATACGGGAAAAAATAGGAATAGGAAACAATGACGCATGGTATTTCCAAAATAAAATGCACTCCCCAGGACGTGCTTCTTTCCAGCCTTGCTGCTGATTCTTATGGAGCAGCACGAGGAGCCGAGGCTGGGGATGGGAGCCTAAACTTTGGGACTGCTGACTTCAGCCAGGTCTCCCAGCACTACCAGACTCCCTGCTTGGAAGCAGCAAGCCTACAATCCCTGTGTCCTAAGCAGACCACCAGGTTCACTGGCAGGAAGCCAGGCAGTTTTCCAGTGGAAAACTACGTGTGGTTGGATGTTGGGTAATTGAAATGTTTTATGTTTTAACATGAAATTTGCTGGCTCTCACAAATCAGTGCTTTCCAGTGCTGTGATGTGCCGGCAGAAATCTCATGATCAACTCTAATTGCCACTTTGATGGCCAAAATCTTTGTTGACCAGAGTTCCATAACTTTCTGGCCATCACTAAATACCTTTACATAAACACAAACAAAAAAAGCATGTTTCATTTTGTGCTCAACAACTGTGAAATTTGCAAGACTGTTTCTGGGCAAGGGTATTATTAAGAAAACTCTTGCCTTCAGGGCAGCAATGCTGGGGACACACATGTCCCTGTTTCAACCTTATCACTGCTGCATCAGCTTAAAACCACTTGAGAAGCATCGTGTTCCTACCTCTGAGGAGAAGACAATGGCCTCATTGCCCAATAAGGCATGTTGTCCAAGTCTAATTAGAAACAGGAACTCACTCACTAGAACACTATTTATTCTTATTCTTACAGCACAAGATTTCAAAAGTCTTTTTCATTGTTTTTATTATTATAATAGAAAAGTCTGTTTATTGATTTTTCTACTACATGAGTGTTTGTATACACTGATTTCCCGCTTCTAATGAAACAGAGCCTCCTAAAACAATAATGAAAAATAGCAATAACATCACTCAAGAGTGAAATAATTGTGGCCAGAGCTATACTTCAGTGAAAATCTTCCCCCACTTCTGAATGTGCTGCCAGAGACTTCCTGTGGTCTGACAAGCCCCATTTTCTCCATGGCAGGGAGAGGACTTCTCTCCCCAGAGACCTGAGTATCGGGGCCCTTGCTGTGACTGCTTCTGGGTGGATTCTGCCCTCTGAGAGCCAAATTTCTCCCTTGCTCTAAGATTAGCTGGTTTTGGGTCACTGTTGGTAGGTGTGTTGGAGGCAGCCTGGTGTCAGTTGTGTCTGGGTCCCCATGCTTGGACTCCTGTAGCTCTGAGGAGCTGCAGAAGGAACATCAAATGGGAAGGGGCACAGGGAGAATCATATGGATGCAAAACCAGATTTTGCTTCCAGAAACATACTTTTTTTTTTTTCTGATTTTTAACAGGTGTCTAGAAATGTGAACTCCCAGAAATTTGGAAACAACTGAAACCTTTCGTTTCACCCAGATTTTGCTCCTCCAGTTTCCTTGCTTTCTTCCTTGATTTCCAAATTAAAAATTGGTTTCACCCTCAAATCAGAAACAATCTCTTCCCTGATCTATGCTTATTAAGTGAAGCCTGTGTCTCAGTAAAACATATCAATCTTTTGTCAATACTTCAAATACTGCTTTTCTGTTCCAGAAAGGTTGGCATCTGCCAAGAATGGATTCATTCTAAAGAGATGCAACTGCTCAGGGCTGAGGACCACTTGCTAGATACAGGTCAGCACTGGAAACAGTTTACAACCACATTATTTTCCATGAAACTCATCAAGACAAGAACAAAAGAAGAAAAATTCCTCTTAGAGTTCCCAGCAGCAGCCTCAGCATTTTTGGCAAGGATATGTACAGACCACAGTAGCACAATGTAGCAGTGTGTGAGGGCAGATTTGTTACTGGAATTAGTCTAATCACAGCCATAAAAGTGGTCAAGTCATTCTGCTTTGTAGTCATTCTGCTTCCAGTACCCCAAAAGTCTCTCACACATCTATAAAATAGATCAGAGTTGAGGAAGATGTTGCTCCCTCTAACCAGCCTTTGTGTGTGTGTGGAGCAGTGGCCATGCAGCTCCATCACTCAAATGTCTCCTCTGAATACCTGTGTGCCCTGTAGGGAGACATTTGGTTTGTGCTTCTCTCTGACAGTGGGGATTCTTTGCTTACTTTCTCTGTTTCTGCAAGGACTAGATCCAAATTAAATCTTACCAAAGCTGACTCTTGCTGTTTTATCTTAAGGTATCTCTTCAGGAGCAACTTCATTGTCTTGACATGGGTATGTACAGCTTGTAGGACCACAAAAAACCTCTACATGTACACACACACACACAGATGGAGCCAAGAGACTGAATGAACCATCCACCTCTTGCTGCATTGTCTTCTTTGCTCTGCCAGCCTCTACACCAGAAGAGTGAGAAGAAAATGTGGTAAGACCATTTTTCTTACATGTTTCTTCAAGACAGTGTGGGGAAACATAGAGAGGTATTAGTTGGTTGACCCATTGCAGAGGTATTCCCATGAGTGGTAACCAGTGCCTGGTCTGTTTGAAGGAGCAGTGTTACTGACTGGTTGCATTCTAGACTGAAAATAATTTTTGTTATATTTTTTTTGATGTTAAGATGAAGTACTGGTGGTGAGAGACTTTACAGACTACAGAGAAGTTTCCTTTTTATGTTGTGAGTGGCATCTCAACTGTACAATGGGTGTGGGCACAGACATGAAGCATCTTTCTTGCACTTGGCTGAGAGAGTTGTAGGTGAGGCCATATGGGGAGGGGGAATTGATGAAGAGGAGTATGGAACACAGGGTGGTTCTTTTGTTACACTACTAGCTGCCATGCAGCCCAGGAACCTTTCTTACACTTTGGGATGTGATACTTGACTGGAGTTTGTCAAGTTTGTTTTGTCAGCCTCTTGTCCTTCCTGGGACAGGAAGAGCTGCCCTTTGCTCATGCGCCATGCCATGACTCCTCTCTGAGAGACTAAGCTGGGCTTCCTTGGTGTGTTGCACTTGGTTCCAGCCTTGTCATGAGCTCTGAGAGCTGATAAGGACACTGATGCTTAACAGGCTTGTGGGCTTTCAGCAGCAGCTCTGACAGGAAGGCAAACCCCTCTTGTAAGCACTATAAATCCAGGTTTAGAATTTGCTAGTCAAATCCCTGCCTGGCTAATGTGTGAAAAGGTGTTTTTCTAGTCTAAAATGGTGATTAACTAGTCCACAAAAGCTCTGCTAAACTCCCATTGAGTGGGAACCAGGTACCTGAAGGCACCTTGCAGATCTGGCCTTTACTGTGATGATTCAGTGACCAAAAAAATAAAATTCCTGTAGAATAAGGTTCAAAGCAATGGTTGTCAACCTATGTTTAATTTCAAATGTCACTGCAAAACCTGATGAACCAGAAATAAACCTTAAGAAAGGTTGGTTTGGTTTCATTTCATGATTAAGATTATAGTTGCTGTCTCTATTTTTGTAGGTAAAACTCCTCACAGTAGTGACACTGACTGGAACGTATATACATATGCTGAAAAGTATATACGAATGCTGGGATTGGTGTATCTGTGTAATGGCTCACAGTCCTCCCACTATTCAGAGACTGAATGATGTATATATAGTATATATACATCATCTGCTTTCAGTCAGTTGCATAGTCCATCACTGTTTCATAAATCCAGGCAAAGATATGCTGAGGAGAACATAAAAATTCAAGTGTTTAAATTTATTTTAGGTTGGTGTGACAGGTCGACTGTGGCTAGATGCCAGGTGCCCACCGAAGCTGCTCCAGCACCACCCACCTCAGCTGGGCAGGCGGGGAAATATAGTTAAAAACTCTTGGGTTGAGATAAGAGCAGGGAGAAATAACTCAGCAAATACAATCATAGGCAAAACAGGTTTTACTTGGGGAAATGAATTTAATTTATTAGGTATGAGATCAGGGTAGGATGATGAGAAATAAAAAATAAAATACCTTCACACCTCCCTATTCTTCTCAGGCTCAGCTTTACTCCCAATTTTCTATCCCTCCTCCCTAGGTGGCACATGGGGGTTGGGAATGGGAACTGCAGTCAGTTCATCACGCATTGTCTCAGCCACTCTTTCCTCCTTAGGGCAAAGTCTGTCTTCTGTATCTTGTCTTAAATGGAATCTTAAGAGCAGTGGGATTTATGTGGATACACCTAAAATCAGTTCTCAGTCATCAAAACAAGTATTATTGCTTGTGTCCCATATGTCAAGGAAGACAAAGATCATGTGTTGGCTTTAAACTAAAGGCTTCTCAGATGGGGTCAATAAATGGTGTGGGATGTCAGATTTGTTTAGTTTTCTCCAATAAAACAATCCTTTTTCCCTTTTAATCTAGAAAAGTCATCCATAATGAGTTGGGGGATTGTGCTATACATCCTAGGAAACAAAACAGCCTTTTGAGGAGGAACTCACTGACAAGGGCTGAAAGTCTTGGGTTCACTCTGTGGAAACAGTCAGGCTGATTCACTACTCAGAAGTTAATTAGTACAAATGACAGAGCATCCAGCCTCTTTCCTTTGCCTTATATTTCCAAATACCTCCCAGAGCCAAATCGAGACACTGCACAATGAGTGTTTAAACACACTTGTCTCTCTCCCCCCCTTGCTAGAAGCAGTGTCTGGAATACAGGTTGTAAATCAGGTCCTACAGTGATTGATCCATGTGCCAGCAAGTGAAGCACAAAAATAGCAGCATGGTTGAAAGGACATTAAAAAAAGGGAAACAGACCATTATTATTTCTGGGCTCAAGGGAAAGAGCAGTTGAATCTGATGTGCTGGCCAAGTCTGAGTAGCCCTGGTCTGTCTAAAAAACACAGACAACTGCTTTGCTCCCTCCTCTGCAGCTGTGTGCACCCTGTAAACAAGGAGCCAGCCCCATTTTTCTACCCTGTGAACCTGGCTCCCAGAGGTTTGAGTCCTTTCAGGAACTTCTCTTAAACCTCTTTGTGTGCTCTAAACCAACTCCGGAATTTCTCTGGCTGAGAAATGACACGCTGGCAGGGCAAATTGCATCTTTGCTCTCTCTGATGCTGTCATAAATGTTGCTGCCATGCCCACCTTATATTTGAAGCACATCTTCCCCATTATCTTTTGTTGGGGAGAGCACTTCCGTGGTTTTCATAGTACTGCTAGACATGGAAAATCCATAGCTTTACTATTCTGACAGCCTGATTTGGAGCCAGGAGCTTCTGTCCTGTAACGTTTAAATAACAAGAACTGCTGCTGAAGCAGGAAAGATAGGATAGCAATATTTTAATCAAAATAAATAGCTGAAAATAAAGATAGGAGGGGAAGTTTCCTGCTTATATTTACACATTTATCCACCATTATTTTATTAACCAGGAGCACTGTGTAGAACTGAAGCAACGAGAGAGACACTTCAAAGTTTCAGACATTGACTGTATACTTAAGTAATGCTCTGATATGAATAAGAAAAAGTAAAAATGGAATAATTTGGTAATCCTTACTGTATGTACTGAGTGTAGCTGTTTCTTTCCAAGAAGACAGTTTACCATTTCCATACTTTTGCTGTACATGCCTGGAAAACCCTGGTAAAACCCCTTGCCTCTGTAACACACACAGGTGCACACACACACATAGGGTCTGTTTTATATGTATGTAAAGTACTGAGGGATTTGTTATTACAGGGTTTTGACATTACTCAGGCTTAGGTGCTATTGAGCTCACCTTTAAAAGGATGGAAAATGCTTTTGTTTCTGAATATGACTGAATTCTCACTTAATTACAGACTTTGGCATCATCTTATCTGCCTCTTCCTTTATGCTGCTTCAGAAACTGAAAAGAATCCTGATGATTATTCAAGGAATTAAATAACAATCCCCAGCCCCATGATTTGATGATTTCTTAAGATTTTTACTCTTATCCCTTTTCTAACTGCAATGAGATTGATTTAACCTTAAGTCCTTCACATCAAATGCATTTTTGTACTGTGTGTTTTATTGCCATTACCAATACTTTCTTTCCAGACTTTCTGGTCACTTTTTATTCTTGGAAACATGCATTACCATTCAACCAGACCTAATAATGGTTTGCGCTGTGCCCTCAGTTTCTCAGCAAAAAACTGCTTTGAATGGCTTGAAATTTTCTGCTGAAAATATGATGGTTGTGCCCAGCTGCATCTCAGTGAATATTAAGGTCACACAACTTCCAATGTACTATTCTAGAGTTATATTCTCATGACTATGCTCTTCTCTGAGAAGAGTGTGTGGTTTGGATACAGGATAACATTTTGGGTGTGTCCTCTTTGACCAAAGTGTGGTAGAAGTTCTCTATCAGGCAGTGAAGGAACATTTTCTTGGCTTAGCCTGTTTTGCCCTGCATGTGCTTTAATTGTCTCCATGTGAATTAAAATAATCCTCAGCCAGGCAAAAATTAAGGCAATTATCAAACACATAAAGATGTTAGTACACAAGTCTTTGTACATGCCTATCAGCTTGTACATGCCGACATCCAAGTGATGTCTTGAGTATCATACTACTCAATGCACAGCAAAAATCTAGGTATTCATGTAGGGCTTCCTCATTTGCTGAGAACATGTGTCTTTTCTGACACATTTAACTTCAAACAAATTTTATTGTGGTGTGAATGCTTAGTTTCATTTAGGAGCAGCTTGCTACAGTTTATTTTAAGCCCGTTCAGCCTTGGGGCTGAGATACTTGGTGACATTACAGCCATTCAATAAACTGTCTTTCAGCAGCTGAGTCTGCAGTGACACTGAGTCAAGCTGAAAGAGGATTAGTCCTGCCTTTGCTCTGGAGCACACCAGATTACACCAGCTTGCCTCTTGAAGGGCTTGTGTCTAAAGGCACAGAAGTATGCCTTTGCTGTGCTCCAGTTTAAGAAACAGCTATTCCCTGAATTCCTGTAACCTGCTCCTTTGTTGTCCATCCCCTCACCTTGTAATCTGTGTAAGTCATTCTCTCATTGCTCCTAAATGAGTCTGTAAAATGATGTGATCTGGAGATGGCTTCCCCCTCAACACACACTTTTAATCACCTCAGATGTTCAGCAGCTTGAACCTGCACCTTATTCTAACCCTTTCCTGTAAATCTCTTGGACACTGTTTTATTCAACCATTCATGGATTATCCAGCTCAGACCTTAATTTCAATAGATGCAGCTTCATTAGGAATTAAACCCAGGTAGTTGAGTTTACTCTCTTACCATGTGCATGCAACAAATATCTCAGTCTCGGGATGTACCTTATCTAGGGATTATTTTGATGGCTGAAGCAATAACCTGAATAGACTCTGAAATATTAGCTAAAACCCCTGGTTATGATTTTTTCTTCATTAACGCAGTATTTTTTCTTTCTATTCTGATACAAGTCCATCAGTCACATGGAGTTTTTGTCAAAGGTAAATAGATGATGTGAGTTAAAGACTTTAAAAATTTTAAGACATCATAAGATGCCTCATAAGATGAGAACTGATAAACAGATTTATAGGTAACAAAAAAAAAAGAGAAGGGTCTGCAGACATTGAGGTAAAAAAATACAAGCCTGACAGTATTTACGTGACTGTTTCAGATTGGTCAGCATACCAAAGACAGCCCAACCACAGAAGAAAGCAGAGACAGGAGAAATATTTGAAAATAAAATGAAAATGGAAACATGCCAGTCCCCTTTTCATGTTAATAAAGTGCATTTGCCTTGCAGGCCATTCAGAGTTGTGGGAAGTATATGCAAGTATGAGAAGTTTCTTCTTCTCCATGTGCACATTAGCTGAGACCATACAGAAAAATCTTAACTCGTTCCCATCTTACCTTATTCTAGGAATGCTTCCCCAAGATCTGCCTGTGCATTCATGGCCTGAGATTTCACTGGTTTCTTTGCTGGTGGCGATACCTGCATTTGAGGTGCTCAACAGCTCTGCTCGCCATGGTGTTGCTTAGCCCATTGCAGTGAGGAAGAGGAGGAGAAAAGGGATTTGAGAACACTGGAATTCACTTTACTTATAAGTCAACCCTAAAAGGTCCAACTGAAATCAAAGACCTGCTGTGTAAGAGCCTGATTTCCCAAGACAGATTACCTAGTTGCCTATCTAAGGCAGGGCAAATAGCCTCTTTGTTTAGCCAAACAGAAATCAGAAATTGCTGACAGCCTTCTAAGGAAGTTCCTGCTGAAGCATGGAGAGAAATAACAAGTGGGGTTTGGTCACCTTGCAGCTGGAGATTGGAGGGTGGAAGATAAAAGACCAGCATTCAACCATTAAAGTAAACTTGTTTGCTTCCTTTTGTTTTGATACAAGGCATTTTGTACGAGAAAGGCTCTTGTCCCTTGTATTGCTAGCCAAGGCTCCCAAGGGAATTGGAAGGCTTTGGAGACTTCTTCAGCTGGTTGAAGCAGTCTCTGTTTGCTGCTAGGCAGGTGGTGGATTGGGAGTCTGATGCAGGATTTCTCCATCAGCAAGGCAGGTGGAGATCAGGAGAGACAAGGTCCCATGGGAACTCAGAGGTTCCTGATCTGTCAGGAGCTTGTAGCTGGGTTACCAGGCTGTCAACTAAGCCTTGAAGGGAGACATCATTACTTCCAGCAGCTGAGATACTCTTTCTACAAACTATCTATAGGTTATTACACCCTGTTTAAATGGAAGATTTAAGGCATCTTGATGCAAACTCTGCAAAGTGGAAATTGCTGCCCTCCCTCTTTTTCCTTGCACCCTGTTTCAGGGCTTGTCCCAAGGCAGCTGTGCTGGCTGCTCTAGCCCATGTAGATGACTCTGAAACACTGCCAGTTTTCCCAGAAGCTCCAAATTTCACGATTATAAGCCGCACCATTTTGACTAAAATTTTGGTCCAAACCCAAAGTGCGGCTTATAATCAGGTGCGGCTTATATATGGACAAAGAATGAAAAGTTCCTGTTTTAGTTTGGAGGACAGGTGTCTGCTGAGAAAGGCAGGAGCTTCTCTTTGAAATGGAGAATGTAAACCCCCTCCCTCCAAATTATTAGAATTCTGAAATCAAGGGGCTTTCAGGCAAAGATATGGGAATTAGGAATAACAGTTGTTTTCTAGGGAAATGAAAATAGAAATACAGTACTACAAAGAAACAAACTCCAAACCCTGACAAAGTCAGAGTACAACCTGACGTCCCGTCAGGCAGGATGTTGGTAGCAGTCCCATTAAATGGTGGCT
This sequence comes from Catharus ustulatus, assembly GCF_009819885.2. Lineage (NCBI taxonomy): Eukaryota > Metazoa > Chordata > Aves > Passeriformes > Turdidae > Catharus > Catharus ustulatus. The sequence continues at coordinate 107,401,574 of NC_046221.1, read as the reverse complement.
GCAGTCCTCTTGCACTGACAGATGTGATTCAGTTGGAGCAGTGCTCCTGTAGTAGGTGCAGTTTCCCTCTGGAGGTCCAGTGGTGATGTGAAGAAATCCGGTTTTCCTCTGGAGTCCAGTGGAGAAAGGGGCTACCTTAGTATACCAAAACCTCTGTTTTTATTTTGGTAAGAAATGTTGGGCTCTTTCCCCTGGCTGGAGCAACTTCCAATGGGATGCAATAATTTTATCAGTCCCACAGTGGGACTCAATGGGTCATTAGCAGAAAATGACTCACTGGAGGAAGGATGGGTTGTGAAAAGAATAAAGAACAATGCCCCACCTGCTTTCAATGGATGGCCCATTAGCAGAATATCTCCTGCAGAGAAAATGATCACTGCCCCCACCCTCAACAGATGGTGATAGAATAGATACCTTTTATCACACTCTGTATTGTAACGTACGGCTTATAATCAGGTGCGGCTTATATATGGACAAAGAACGAAAAGTTTGTGGCACCTGGAAGTGCGGCTTATATGACATGGTTTCTGATACAGGCACAAACACAGGCACTTTTGTGTGTAGTTTTGTTTGCTTCTCATTCAGGCCTGCACTGGCCTCTTCCCCTGGCATACAGACCATCAGAGTACAGCAAAATGCATACCCTCATCAAGCTGTAAAGATTTAATTACCCCAAGCCCCAGTTTGGGAGAGAGCAAGTCACATTGCAGTTGAATTAAACAACTATATCTGTGGCTTTCCTTAGGCTCAACCAGGGAAAAGACTCAAACTCTCACTCAGTGTCATGGTTTCCACCACTTCACCGTCAGCTTTACTATGAATCACTGGGATTGCATATTTGAGGCAAATTGATGTAATCTACTTTCTGAGCTGCTGGGAGAGCAAGAGTTAAGCAACTGAGCTGGAAATCCCATGAGATCAGGCTTTTCTAGTGGGAAGATTTCCCAAGCTTCCTGCTTTTTGATGTGCTGGAAATACTTTATGCTAGGCCTTTCTTGTGGTATCTTGGCACTACTTCTGTAAATAGTTGAAGGGACATCATCAACATAACAATCATGCTTCTGTCTGAAATGTTTTCATTATTCCAAGTCACAGCTAAAAGTGAAAAAGATTAAGGTCTTTTTCATTCAGGCACTTAAGCATGAACCAGCTTTTCTAAGTGTCAGTCAGATCATGCTCTAGAAGATTTAGGGTTTAGGGCTTAAATTTAGGACTGTATTAGCTTTGGTTGTAATCTGTAAGTGGTTGCCCCATTAACCTGATCTCTCTCTCTCTCTTTTTTTTTTTTTTTTTTGGGGTGCGTGTGTGTAAAAGAGAGAGTAGTTTATTTTAATAAGAATAATTTAATCACCCTGTCTTTATAGTGAGGCTCCAGCAACTACTTTTTGGGCTGAACTGAGAAAACGGCAGCCTGGGGAAGGATGAAACACTCAAGGGGGAAAACTCAGTGATGTGCAGACAGAACTGCTTGGTGCTGCTGACTAACACTTTGACCATCTTCAGGCTTCACACTGAAGACCCAAAGTCTGCTGCACATATGCACATCACAGGCCCTCTCAAGTCAAAAGCCTAAAGGCTGAAATGAAGTTTCTGCTCTAAAATGATCTTGTTGTGTTGCACAGCCCACTGGTATGAGCTGTATAACATTTTTTATTGCCTTCATTGTATTTTCAGCAACCACTGAAATGATGCCTACTACAGGGGCACCAAATACCTTTGGAAACCATTAAAAATTTCCAATGAAAATCTGGACTTAGCAACTGGATGTTCAGAGCTTAACTAATGCTTAACCAAATTTCAAGGCTGTTTGGAGCAACAGTATATTAGTTGGGCATTATCTTCAGTCTAAAATGAGTCTAGGAGTATGTCCTTTATGAAGGTTATAAGCATGCAAGGAGGTCTGTACTAGCAACCACCTGCTGTTGATAGAAATACTGACACTGGGATGACATTTCTAGAGTCACTGTCACACTTGTGGGTTATACTGATGAGGAAAACTTGCACACAGGCTGCTTTTAATTTATGAAATGTATCCCCAGAATGTATAAAATGTGCAAACAACTGTTCTCAAATTTCATGTACCATGTCCTCTTTTCACTTGTGCCTCCCATGCCTTTGGTTTCCTCAGCACACTGTGCATGCCCTCTCTTGCAGGTGAAATGCTGACCTTCCCTGTGCCATGGGCTACTGGGAATGACAGGACACATTCTTCCAGGGTTGCCTAATGACTGCTCCAGAAGGTACACTACAGGAGTGGATAAGGACCCATTAGAAGCCAGGAAGTCTAATGTATTGTCCTTTAGAATAAACAGCTTTAGCGTTTTAGTTCTCCACTTACATCAATCATGCCTGTCATGAGCCACTTGGAGACCTGCAGCCACCTCAGGGTGGCCTGCAAAGCTTCCCGCTTCGTTCAGAGCTCTGCTTCTTCTTGTTTCCCTTCCCACTGTTTGCATGAAGCCTACAGGAGATGAAACAAATAAGATATTTACTTCTTTCACTCAGTAACCAAAGTCTCCCCTATAAGGTGAACCACCAGCGAGGGAGAGGAGACTGGAGGCAATAAGCATCATCTTACTGACACTGACTTCAGCTCTTCTTCCCTTATTTTTACTGAAGTCTTCTTAAACCCACTATTTTTCATGTCTCCTAGTATTTTTAACGAGTTTTAGGAGACATAGAATATTTTATGATATTTGTTTTTTAAGTTTTAACAAATTAGCAAGCACTGTGATCAATATTAACAAAAATCAGTCAGGAGGAATGAGCTTCTCGCTGCACAAACATATTCTTCCTTCTCAATTCCTGTCGATTTTGGACTATAAATATACTTGGATTAATTTTTTTTCATTATTTAAGAAAGACATGAAGAAGCAAAATTTTTCAAAACAGGACATATTATTGAACAACAGACAGGACCAGAGAAACTTGTTCCTACTTGAATGCAGGTTAATTTGAATCTACATAGAGAAATTATGTCAGTCTAATACTTCTGTGTTGCAAATCTGAGATACTCTGGTTTGAAGAGATATTTGAATCTTAATGCAAAATGAGTGCAGTTTAGCCTCAAATCTTGTATCCCCCCCACCTTTTTTTTTTTTTTTTTCCACTGGCTTGGAGGAAAAGGATCTGGAAACAGGATTTGTATTCACAATTTTATGGCTGGGATCTCTTTCTGCCTTAAATCTCATTTTATCTTCTTATGTGTAAAACCCCCTAGCAAGCAGCTGTGTTTCTTAGTTTATTGAGCTGTAAAATGTGTTGGTGATATTCACTTATTCCTGGTGTCCTGAGATGCCTGGAAGAGAAGAACTGTTCCAAAGGAAAAATAATGATGCAGTAAGGCAAGAAGGGCATAGCACTAGCATTGAATTTTTAAAAATAAATTGTAAGCAAATGGAAAATAAATGATTCTGAATGACCAAGGAGGTTTTAATGTGCAGTAATGTCTTGCAGGAGTCTGTTCTCTGATGAATGCTGATTAATAGTCCTACTGCAGATCTGGTATATCCTAAAGACTGATGCCTTGGAAGTGCTTTTATTTGATGAAGTTTTATGTCTAGCATTAGTGAAATTAGGTCATTGTTACATGGTGTGAGATATATACTAGGAAACAATGATTATGAAAAAGTTCCAGGTGTGATACAGTGACTAAAAGGAACTGTTATGATCCTGAGGTTGATTTCAGGTTAGAACATTTGTAGCATTCATAATACCACTGTAAAAACAGGGCTTTCTAACTTAATCTTCCTTTTTTTTTTCAAACACATATTGGCAAATTTACAAAAGGACCTTTTTTGAGACTTCAAATTAAGTTCTAAAATTAATGATTTAAGGATCACAGATTTTATAGTGTATTTGTGAGCATAAGTTTAGAATTTAAGGAATGGTGTGATTGCATCCTGTATTGCATATAGAGAATGCAGCCAATGACAGTGGGCTTTTTGACTTGTGAGGCAATGGCAGAGCATTCAAAAGCTAAAGGATGATGCAGAGGAATAGAAAGTGTAAAAATTAGGTAGCTTTTTTACCAGGTTTCCATTTCTAAACAGGGAAAAAATTTCTTGTTGAGACATGACTTGTCATTCAACCCAAATATTTTATCTCCTGTTAATAGATAATGGATTATTCCATGATATTATGGGAGAGGGGTGTGATTGTTGATAAGCAGATGCTTAAATTGAATCTACATAATAATTGTTTTTGGCCTTAGTTGTAAAAGTATGAGTATTCCTTAAAAAATAATTGTGGTGGGTGGTTTTTTTTTGTTGGTTTTTTTTTCCCCATTACTGATCAGAACAACCTGAAGTTGCCAAAAGAAGCTGAGGTTTTATTTCAATTTCAGGGTATTAATGGTTAAATGGAGACAAAATGTCTCCCTCTCTTTAATTTTCTTATATAACTCTTCATAGAAAGAAGGTTTTTCTCAGGATTTATCTATCGAAATGACTCTCTGTTATATGATGCTGTGTTTTTAATCCCACAGCATATGGAAAACATTCCCCTGTATGGAAGAGGTATCGTTCTATAAAGTTGAGATTTTGCTGGCCCCGGTGACTCAGAGACAAAGCAATATCCCTATTGTGCTTCCAGAGAGTGATGTAGTGAAGCAGACTTCCATGTGCACACGCTAAAGCCTGGCTAGGTGCATGTGTGCTTGCGATTAGTAGCTGCCAGTGCTGACCTCTCCCTTCCCTGGTGGATCAGGATCCATTGCTCCCTACCGCAGAGGGCCAGCAGGAGACCTGCATGCAATTTAACCTTCACTTCAGTGCAGCTTTGAGAACTTCCATGGGATGTGGGTGGGCAGAAGGCTTTGCTCACTGGAAACATTTAAATTTGTGTTTGGAAACACTTTTACTAGCCAACAAGATGTTTTCTTTTAAGCTTTCACAGACCAAGGAACATCGTCACATAATTCCATTAGTGAATCCAGCAAGTTTTTGTTAAATTGCAACACCTCTTTTGGGAAGTTATTAAACAATAATTTAGAGACTAAAGATATGACAAATTTACCACTTCCCTTAATGTCTTTTTCCAATGCATAATTGACTCCATTTATTTCCACTTTGAATTTTAGATCTTTTAGCCATTGAAAATTAATGCATTTTGCTGCCAACTTGCAGTCCTAAGACTCATCACAAATTTTAACATGTGTCAGAGATAAAATAACTCAGAAAGTATGAATAATAATGTCTTTATCTCTCTAAATGCTGGTAAAATTGATTGACAATCTTCATACCTTTTACCCACAGTGAGTATTTGAGCTGAATATAGAAATGCCATTTCTTTGAAGATGGTGACTCCCTTTAACTTTGGGTTTGCTTGTCTTTCCACATTGCACACTGTGATTATCCATCAACAGCAATGCCAGAGGCTCTTGCAGTTTAGCAGGGGCAGCTCAGGACACGACTTTCATCTTGTTGAAACAAATAGTAATATCAAAGTTCTTACAGCCCTCTGAAATATGGCAGAGACTTTGAGGTGAATATTTAGTGACTCGGCTGTGTGTGGGCAGTGCAAACACAAGCTGCAGCAAACAGGAGTCTTCCAGGCTTTTCTTCGAGTTGTCCTACAGAGGACTGGAAGTTGCAAGCAATTTGCTCATTATTAGACCGGAGTCACCGGACCAGGGCCTCTTCGTGTTGACTCGCGAAACCCTTTCATGCTTATCAGCGTACAGCTGGATTTCCTCTGCTTTATCACACTGCCACTTTTCCTGTATGGCTCCCAGCTTTGTTTGGAGTTCTCTGGGCTTGCTATTATATGCAGTTCTCTTTGATGCAACGGTAGATCTTGCAACGGTGCTCTGTGAAATGTGCACAGAGGTGTTGTATAATTGCAGGATCACTCTTATCTCATCAATCTTAATGTTTTCTAATTTTTTTTGCCCTGGGATCTTGTTTGAGGCATGGCATAAGATATCCCTGAAGATTTCCAAATTGTTTTGTTGGAATTCTTTAGAGTTTTTCATGTTGAGCTTTTAATAAAGCAAAACTTTGAGGATGAATGTCTACTCAGTGCACAGTTTCCCTTATAGTAGCTTGTTTTGAAAATGAAGGAAGTATTTTATTCATTAGCGGAAGTACATTTAATTGTACTTGTTACGATGAGGAGAGGACTCTGGACTGTTTCACATTAATAAAACTCTTCCTCTTACATCAAGATTTCTGCTTGGCTATTCCATGTAGCCGTTGTCTCCTGAAGTGGCAAACTTGAAGTGTGTACTCCCTTGTGACTGAAATGTTGAGAAAATTGTCCAACATAACAGCTATACACTGCTTTGTAATCTTATGAATAACTTCCGATTGATTGACTCCAGTCTCACTTCTGACTGCAGTATTTCTTGTTTTGCTACCTGCACTTTGAATGTCTTCCACGTGTACTTTATAGTTAACTGATTTTACATTGCCTGCAAATTAAGATGGTGGCTCCCATCCATGCAAATTAAGATAAACAATTTCTTTAAGTGAAACAATTTTTATAATTTTGTTTCCAAAGCTGCTTTGAATTCCTGCTTTAATTTATATATTTTTAACCTCTTTTCAGTTTGTCTTGCTTCCTAAGATACATTGCTGCTTTTGCATTGCTGTCTGCCCCTTGTATAGCAGGGAGCTATAGCAGAAGGGAACTCAGCAGGGGTAATAGAACGAACTGGTGCGTAGACAAGCTCATGAAAAGATATTGTACACAGGAATGGAGAAATGGGGCCTGCTGTATTACCCACTGGAGCTGACAAAGTTGTGGGTTTGAGACCTCTGCATAGCAAGTGTAGGAGTATACTTCCAGCTCTGCCATTTTAAGAAGGTGTGGCCCAGTCTGAGATAAATTCAGCCTCTTTTTAAGAGTCCTGTTTTTGGAATAAACCTGTAAATTAATAAAATTTACATCTCCGGATAGTCCTCACAGACATGAAAGAGAAGTTAAGAATTAGCATGACTGGAAGGTATCCAGTACCTGGTGGGAGTGTGGGTTGCACACAACCTGGTGTTATACCCATGAAAACATGATGTTTATACAATTTCTTCTGCTAAATGTTATTGAGAAAGCCCAGTGAGAGGTTTAGGTGCTCACAAGAACAAGACGCTGTCCCCGCCCTCAGGAGGGGACGCCAGTGTGGACGTTCGAATGAGACCAAGGAATACCTAGTTTGGCCCTAGAAATGAAGACAATACTGCAGAGTGTCATGCTTCCTCTTTTCTTTGGTGAAAAACTAAATGTGTTGATGTAACATTTTTGAGCCCTTAATCATTCTTCCCCCTCCCTCCTTGATGGAAACAAATGCTCACTATGAACTATTTAGCCCAAGTTAATGAACAGAAAACAGATACAGCTCTCATATTGTCCATCAGCAATAGATAATGGTAGCAAGACCAATTATATATAATTATATACCAATATTTATGAAAAAATTATCTCTCTCTGGTTTTTTTTTTTTTGTTGAGTCTTTTTGGATTTGTTTTTTTTTTTGTTTGTTTGTTTTCTTTGGGTTTTTTTGCTTTTTTTAGGGAATGCATAGCTCTCAACAAGTATGTGCAGTGACAAGGAGCATCCAATTTTGTGCTTTCTGGAAACAAAATGCACAGATTTAGCTTACGTGGCTTCTAACTGTGGAAGTCAGGGAGGACTGCATCCTCTTACACACTGAAGGAGAATGCTCAGGGACCTCAGTTTTAAAATATCAGATTTCACAACATCCCTATTTATGTGTACTTACTAATAACCAGAATTATTAATCACAAAGTTAAGCAAATGAACCCTTATGAAATGAAAAGTGGACCAGCAAATGCAAGTTTTATTTCATGTATTATCATCTGGGTCATATCACTGCATCACAGGCAGGGAAGAGAAAGGGAGATTTAATCTACAACTTGGCCTTCACACCATTTGGCAGCATATTAAAGTGAACAATCTGTGTAAGTATATTCTATAATTTCAGGCTCCCTGGATATGATGGACAATGCATGCACAGTTGGCTTTCAGCATAATTTTTTACCATTTCTAAAATAAACTTAGTTGCACATTGCCATTTGTGTAACTGAGATAATGTTCAAAGTTATGGGATGAAATATCCCCCTTGGGCTGTTAGCTGTGGCACGAAACACTCATTGACCTGCTAGATCATTGAAAGTATTCTCTTCCTTCTTCACAATCTTTCACAGGTCAATATAGACTCTCACATCCAAGCACAGCTAACCTGGAGGACCGAATGCATTACTTACTGTCCTGTGAATAGAACTGAACTCAATATCTGGTTAATATTTGCCATATGCAATGTGGGATATGCTTTTGTGATGGCTGAGAGCTAACAAAACTATTTACAGAGCAGAGGAGGTTAAGTGTGCTGCTGTTTTCTTCTTTTCTCTCTGCTAAGAGGGCTGTGTTTGCACTCACTGAAGTTAAGACATGGTGTGACCCCAGCTTAGCTGGATGGATTAGTTGAGTTTTTATTTGGTTTTGATGGGTGAATACAGACAAAGATAAACCATCCAGTCTCAAGTGGATGGAAAATAGACATGGGTCCTGTGCACAGCAGTATTTGTGTGTCACTGCCCAAAAATGCAGGTAGTGAAGAGAGGGGCAGCGAGGGGAGTTAGTTTTGCCATCAACAATAAAGGCATCGAATTGCTTTTGACAGATATGTACACACACTCCTCTGAGATACTTGGTATCAAAGCACTCTAAAGAGCATGAAGTGTTGGCTGAAGGATAATAATTTGTGGGGGACAGGTCTGGAAAACCCAGGGTAAATGCTGCAGCCATGGGTCATCCCCCATAGTTACCCAGGGGGTCCACAAGGAGTCAGGGCTGCTCACAGACGTCCTCTACCATAGTGCAATGGTTGCTGTGTGTATTGTACATGGGCATGAGTCTGGTGATGTGCCATGTGAACACCTCAGCAGGAGCTCTTTGAAGTACAGAAATTGGACCTGCAGTTGCAGAAGGCACCCTAGTAAATGAAAAACAATTTTAAAAAAGAGCCAATCTTCTTGCTGAAGAAGTACTGCACAGTGGGCTGGGAACACTAGCAGCCTCCTAGTGTCAGCTGCAGGTCATGTTTGACAAGCAGACTGATCTGGTGAGATTCCTGATGTCCTGGACTTTTCATCGCAACCTTTTGCTCAGTTCTCAAAATGTAGTTTGACAGCTGGGCTTATTCATATTGGTCTCATTTTTGCAGTCATGAAAAATAAAAAACTCAATCATAGGGCACAAGTAGCATCATTTTCCATTTCTAATGGAGGAATAAGCAACCAGTTTTAGGGAAATATTGTAAAAGCAGATATTTCAGCACTTATGAAATGATAGTGGTTTATGCCAAGAAATCAAGAGAAAGGGAGGATTTGTGTTTTGTATAAAACTGACATGATTTGAAAGGATTTAAAAAAAATCTACTGACTTTTCATTGACTTCTTCCTCTGTAATTGAGATAGAAGTGTAACTCAATCAGAAGACAATGTTGGCTGGTTTAATGCACAGATTATGGTTTCAGAGAAGCATTTATTTCCCTGCACACTGGACATCTGGAAACATTCCCCTGCCACATTTTATTAGAACATTGAAATCACCTCGTTAAATGATATGGAGGGATTTAGAAAGCAAGGTAATTGTTGGGAGATCAATCACCGATTAAACTTCCCATGCCACTTTAATATGTTCCCATTTACTGCCACAGACACTCATTCTAATCACTGGCTATGCCATTTGAACTATTTTCATCACAGACTTCCAGGTTTTCTGAGCCCTCTCCTGGTGTAATGACCCCCACAGCATTTCCCTCTCTTTGTTGTTGAGCAAATGAGCTGATAAACAATGAAGTACATATGCCAAATTACTATTTTAGTACCCACTGCTGCTTTTCTCTCAAAGACACAGTAGTAGAAAAGGGGCTGGGCAGAAAATCTCACCTGCTTGTTTACATCTATTCTCTCAAATCCTGAAACAGAGCTTTATTTGTGACAGTACACCACAGACTAGATGAAATGGTGAGTGTCCTGCTATGACCAGGGGATATTTGAGGTGGATAAGAGGGAGTACCTGGTGGGGATTGGAGCCTGAAGGCGAGTGAGCATTCAGCGAGGAAGATGAGATCCACTGGGGAGAACTGAAGTGCTGAGAGCTGCCCTGGTGAAGGCTGAGCCAGAATTTGATGCCTCAGAGCAAGAGGCTGTTGAAGGGAGAATATCACTGTTGATGCAGGAGCTGGAGGAAGGAGAAGACCATCATTGCAAAGGCGGAGCTGCTGAGAGGTTTTGAGTAGTGTTACGGATTAAGAATTTTGAGAAAGAAAGAATACAAACCAAGAACCTCACCTGGACTGTCACAAGTGTCCTAAGGGTCATGAGACAGAGGTGGCACAATTGAAAAAAACATGCATTCTTGATGAGAGGAAAATATTGTAAAACTGGGCTCTGTATCAACTATTTTTGCTTCTTTGCAGGGAGAACAAAGTAAATACCATGCCTATATGTGGAACTTCTGGTCTACGACAAAGTTTTTTCAGCAAAACTGTATACAATTAATGTACCTACATAACTGTGTATCCTTCATGGTCTTTTCATGAAGATGTGTGTTGGAGAGAACCATTCATCTGGTTAATATTTGTTTGCACTTTAATCCCCTTTTCTGTCCCGCTCCAAACTAATTGTGTGTGCGTTTGTCCCTCCCTTTAACAACTGCAAATAAAAAGCAGACGGGAAGCCAGGAGCTTTGACAAAAAGCAGGAAGAGGAGAAGAAAAAGCCCTGAGAAAATGATAGCCACACATGGCACACTCTGATCTCACTGTAATGAGGAGGTTTGTAAAGACTTGCATTTGTGGGTCATTTACCCATGCCGTACAGAGTGTTTGTTTTACTTGGTAAACAAGGATCACAGCACTCCGCTTTTAGGCAAATAGATTGTGGATATATTTTCAAAACTGAACTTGAATGACTTTAAAAGTGTGTAATAGCTCTCACTGCTTTTAATTTCTTTTACACGTAGCTTTTTAAATGTAGTGTGACTATTGACAGCCCTGGAAGGTAATCTAGGGTCAATTTTCCCTTGCTTTGATTTGGGCAATCAAAAGAGATACAGCTAGCAGCTGTGGAATTTCTCTGTCTCTGAATGTATTTTACTCCAGTTTCTGGTGTTCTTGTCTGGCTCTGCTCTCCTGCCTATGATCTCAGCATCACCTTGCGGTGCTCAGCCACCGATATTGCCCTCATGTTGGCTTGCTCCAGGTGCAAGAAAGTTGGCTTACCTGGTATGGAAACCCAGATGGATGACGGCCGGAGTTCAGTATGGACTGAGGCTCTGTCCCTTAGCTCTTGCCTTGGCTGTAACCAGCTTGACCCACACATAAAGCAAAAGTAAACTTGTGCTTGGACATGGTTTATGAAGAGATCAGAGACGTGGTCTCTGTTGTTTCACCTCCGCGGAGCCCCAGAAACCTGAGGGTTGCCACACAGTGACCTCTTCTAGAAATTATAGACCGGCTCTTACCTGTGCAGTACAATGTGATCCAGGACCCTCCACACAGTTTGGGTAAAGTGCCTTTTTATGCTCTCTGTTAGTGACTGCCCTTTGATGTTACTCTTGATATTTGAACATTCCATGTTTGTGTTTCTGCTCTTTAGTCTTTGTGGAAATGAAAAATATTTTACCACTCTTGCAAAATTACACACTTCGGATGTACTTTGGTAATTTTTTGCAGTTTTTTTGAGTTTTGTGAGCCCTCTCACCGATTTCCAGGGTACTCAGACTTACTGATCAAGATCCACTTCAGGACCTCGGACTGAATCCAGCTAAGGCAAATTTGTATTTATTTCTGCAAGATGCTTCATCACAGCTTCTAGCTTTACCTGAAAAAAAATGCCTTGACAGCTTCACTATACCTGTAAGCTCACACCTGGCCATTCCACAGCTAGATTGCTGCTGTCCTCCTGTGGGTCTCCACTACCTCCCTTCCTCCATGGGGAGTATCTTTTCCTGCCTTCACCCCCCAAATTCTGGCTCCCTGCATGCCTGACAGGGCAGCAGCCCCTCACTCCAGCCTTCATTGTCATGCTGAATCAGCAGCTTGAATACCAGGTCAGTTCTCACTCATGTGCAACTCTTTCTGCTCTAGGGAAGGTCCCAGGATGCAGGCAGTGTCAGTCCTCCCAACTCTGAGGCTCCCTCAGCCTCAGCCAGGATGTGAAGGCTGCTGACAGCAGGAATTCACAGCAGCAGGGTATCATGCTGCTTACTGCCTGCGAATTTGGTGTAACACAAGGATTTTGGACAGAGGAGCCATATACTGTGGGCTATGGTAATCCTCTGCTTTTGGTCTCACATTAATTTTTTTGTACCCTGTGGGGTTTGTTCTGAGTTTCATAGTCACCTTCTGAAAAGAGTGAATTTTCTCCTTCTTCCAGCAAAAGCCAAAATCTCCCTCATCCTCTTGCCCAAAGGGTTGGTATGGAGGGAGGGAAGGAGCAGAGGGGAAGGGAACAGGGACCAGGCTGACCTCCTTTTCTTCATAAGGGGACCAGCTAGGAACACAGACAACCTAACTGCTCCTGAAAGCTGCCTGCTGCCCTACCCTTTCCAGAAACCCTCTCTGTTCTCAGGAGGGGGATACAGCTCTTGAGGAAGCTTTTCTCCAGGCTGGGAGAAGCTGGAGGTCACGTAGTCAGGAACAATTTCATGCTGTCAGGCTGGAGCTGTGAAGACTTGACCTGTGACTGTAGCCTGCCTCCTGGTCTTCCTGAGATTCAATTGTGATCTGGAGCAATACCAATAATAACACCAGCCATTTAAGAGGGGTGGGGAGTTAGTACTAGTTTCTAACTCTGACTTAGCCCTGACCTGTTTTGTGAGTCTGAGAGACCCAACAGCCTGTCACATGCTCTGTTAATCCTGAGGGTCTTCCCAGGTGACTCCTTGTTTTGCTAGGCAGTGATGAAAGCCAGGGGGTGACTACAGCCCAGGCTTGGGGGGGCTGTAATTTCTGAAGCAGCATCTGAAAAGTTTGAGGATGATGGTGGGATTTGAGCAGGTTCTGTCCTCAGCTGGGACTGCATTCCTGCTGTTATCAGCAGAGGAAAGGCACACTGCATAGTGGAAAACTGCTGGAAATGGCTCTGATAGCACAATAGAGGGACAGATTATTAGCAAAAATGATGCCCCATTTTGGGGCATGGCTGCTGGAAGGAATGCCCTGGCAGTGCTCCAGGCTTAAAACCCCAGCTTGCCATAGTGGGTGCTTTTCATCCAAGCTTTCAGAGACATCACATCAGTTTGGTTTAGTAAATATTTCAACAGCGTTTTGAAGTTCCAATGAAAACAGAGAAAAGCTTTGATGTCTACAGACCCTTTATCCCACCACACATCTCACCTCGTGCTTTTCAGCAACATCGTTTAGTCAGTGCCTGCTGAGGCCAAAGGGATGCAAGGTGCAAAATCTTAGGCCCAATGAAGCCAGTAGAAAACTTTTCCCTGTTACAGTGAGGCCAGGTGCATGCTGAAGTAAGAGAGAGATTTTAGTTTCTCTGTTTCTCTCATTAAAACAACAACAAAAAAAGAACCCAAAAAAAGAACCTCTAAAAAAAAAAAAAAACCTAAATGAAACGAGCATAATGTGTGGGGAATTATTTTTGAAATTATTGTTCATTTATTTTTCCAGGAAGGGTTGTCTTGAACATTAATTCATGGGAGAGAACCAAACTGAGAGCTATTTTATGGCCAGCCTGGGAATCCCTGCATCACTGAAGCAGTAGTAACAAGTGCCCTCTGGGTGGATAGGCATGGATTTTTCATATTGGTTTCCCCAACAGATTTTTTTTCAACAAAGTTAATATTCTCCTGCTGAAAATGCCTGTTCTGTAACATGGATATTCTGTGCATTTTAATCATTCCAGGAAAAATTCCTACCCAGCAAGTCTATTCAATGCCTTACTTATTTTCCTTCTTTGTGTTTTGTTTCCCAAATGTAAATATTAACAGTAATTTCTAGGGCTCACAGGGATGCTCCCAAGTTTAATAAAGACTATGTTGTGAGTCTTTGCCATATTACATTTCTGCTTGTTTGAAAACATAGTACAAAACAACTGAGGGCCAAAGAATGCATTGATACAAATTGGGGATTTCTGCAATACCTGTGTGGGTGTTTAAGGGGAAGAACACTGCAGGGTGAAGTTTGACTCCAGTGGATATGTTAGTATATATGCATAATATCTAGTTTGTTTTCCTCAATATCTAGTTTGTTTTCCTCTTTAGGTTCTCTCTGCTACCCTTTCTCTATGTTTCCTAATATTTTGTCAGTGTTTTGTTTATAGGTAGCTTTTTCCATTTTTTGTTTTGTTTTAACCACCAAGATTTAATTTTAATTCTCTTTGTTTCCTTTCTTTTCTTTTTAATTCCCTTTATCTTCCCATTCTAATTTCTTTTCCTTTTTTTTTTCCCTGCTTTGCCTTTCTCTGTGGGATCTCAACCTTATCCCCGACTTAGTGTGATAACACAGAAAAAAACCCCCCTTGTTTTCAGAAGCTCCCGTCTATCTCAAGACAAGCAATACGCTAGGCCAGCTCCTGACAAAACATAGCCCTTTTGTTCAACATGTGTTGGCTCACCCCAGCTGAATGAAATGGCTTTGTTTTAGGTGTAGATAGTACGCTGGGTCTGCCTGGCAGGTGCATCTTGCAGCCAGTGTCACACTGCAGTAAATTCTGTAATTACAGGTCATGGAGGTGGAGCTCTCCTTTGATGTGACTTTTTCTGTTGTTGCAAGCGGATACAATTTGACTGAGATATCAAATGCAGATAGCAGTAAAAATTTAATTAACAAATCAAAGCTTTTATCTAGGGTTTTAGAACTCAAGCCAACAGGTTTCTTCAATCTAAAGAAATCACAGAGATGGAGGGGCGAAGGCAGTGCCTTTGTAGTGTATACAGCTTACGACTGTTTTTATAATGCTTGCATGATAAACCTTTTTAACTGTTACTTTCCCTTTGAGAAGCTTTTAGATCTTCCCCAAAAGCAAGAATATTGTTCACTGTAAGCTCAATTTTCATCATTTTAACTCTTCAGTGTGCATGGATTTTCTCTCATGATAATGCAGATTACTTACCAGGGAAAGACAAAGCATGCTCACACTTGCCTTCCTGCAGTTGGGGCTGCACAGAGCACCCCAGTCCTCCAAATCCATGTGCTGGATTGATTACAGTAATTTCACGAATACAAGCCGCACCAATTTGACCAAAATTTTGGTGGAAACCCGGAAGTGCGGCTAATATTCCGGGGCGGCTAATCTATTAACAAAATTCTAAAAGCTGCCAACACGGAAGTGAGAGCCCGCGGCAGCCCCAAGCCAAGCTGGAGCCCGGCTGGCCCCGGCAGAGGTGGGAAAGCCTGGCAGAGGCGGGGCCAGCAGTGTGGGGGCGGGCGGCAGAGCCTGAGCCAGCAGGGCGGGGCAGGGAGGGTGGCAGAGCCTGAGCCAGCATGGCGGGGGAGCCCGGGAGAACTGGGGCTAGCAGTGCAGGGGAGCATGGCAGAAGCAGGAAGGCCGACGGGTGGGGCTGCCTGGCAGCGGGGGAAGCCCAGCATAATCGGGGCCAGCAGTGTGGGGGAGCCCGGCGGTGCGGGGGCCTGCAGTGCCGGCCAGGGCGAGGAAACGCGGCGGCGGTGCAGACGGGAGGGGGCGGCCGGCGAGCCTGGTGGCGGCGGCGGCAGCCCTGCCGGCGGGGCGAGCGAAAGCGGCGCTCGCGAAGCGCCGCCGCCGCTCGCGGAAGCGCCGCCGCCGCGAGCGAAGCGCCGCCGCCGCGGGGCGGGCGCGGCGCTCGCGAGGCGCGGCGCTCGCGAGGCGCGGCGCAGGGCGAGCGAAAGCGGCAGCGGGGCGGGCGGCGAGCCCGGCGGCGGCAGCCCTGCCAGCCGGGCGAGCGAACGCGGCAGCGGGGCGGTGCTGACGGGAGAGGGGGGCCAGCGAGCCCGGCGGCGGCGGCAGCACCAGCCGGCCAGCCCCGCCGAGCCGTGGCGCTGAGCTGGGCCACCCGGCCCCGTCGGCAACCATGAGCGGGCCGAGCCTTCCTGGCCCCGCCCCGAGCCAGTAAAGCCCGCTATGCCGCGATCCTGTTACTAATTGGCCAATTTGTGAAAGCTGCGCACGGATTCTCGCGACGAACGAAAGTGCGGCTAATATTCGGGGTGCGGCTTATCTATTGACAAAGACAGCAACATTGTCGAGGCACCGGGGGTGCGGCTTATAATCCGTGCGGCTTGTATTCGTGAAACTACTGTATTCCTCTTGTGGTGAGCCAGACAGTGATGGTGTCAGTGGCTTGACATTCCTTCCATAATTTACTTACCATCTTAACAATGATAGCCTCAGTGACATGAGGCTGAAACTTGGCTCTTAGCTCCTTCATCTGCAGGGGAAGTAGATGCTCTCCACTTTCAATGCTTTCTACAAGTGTTGTCATGACCAAAGCAGCTGGGTCCACATGCTGACTGCCTCAGTCACCCCACTCATTCTACTGCCAACTGGGAGCTGGGAGAGTGGCAGTCTACCTGTCACATGTGGTGTGTGTGATTACTGCTGCCTGTGATAAAAATAATAGTAATAGTAATAGTAATAGTAATAGTAATAGTAATAGTAATAGTAACCACCATCGTCATCATCATCCACATGCCTGGTGACACCTTTGCTAGAAGCCACATGCCAGAGCACTCCAAAAACACATAATGAGAGATACATATGGATAATCAGAGCATGTTGCACCCCATATATCCATAAATACGACTGCCTTGCATCTGTGGGCCAGCTCTTTGTCAGAAGTTATTTCCAAGGGTGTGTACAGACCCAAGTTATAAAATGCTGCATGACAGATTAAAACAGAATACTGTGGACAAGAGAAAAATGATCTCAGGTGCTCACCATGATATTATGTGTTTGAATTTTCAAGACCTAGCAGTCCTTCAAATGAATGAGAACTGCTACAGAGATCTCAGATTGATCTGTGTTACTCGTGTCTTTCTCAGTGTGTCTGGGATTGGCCCAGGAGTTTCTGCAAGTGTGCACACTCAGGTCCCAGTTCAGGAAACATGTAACAGTATCAGACAGCACTTAGGAAAGCCTTAAGTATAGAAACACTTAATCAGAGTCTTAAGGACCTTCCTGAAATGATGCCAAAGAACCTGAGTCAAAGACCTCTGAAATCAGCACAGCACCACGAACTTGTGCTTATGCCAGTGCATGTTCAGAGGCTCTCACTTGGAATTCTGGATTTCTGAGCTGACTGCTAGAGGGACTACTGAAATAAAATTCTACCAAACATAATGAAAAGAGATTATGATCCTAGTAAATTTATAGTGTCATTACCCACGCACAGTTACCCAGTTCTAAACTCCCAGTTACCACTGATGCAAAAACATCAAAAGCTTTCCAAACTTCTAGCTGGAGTCAAAAAAGAAAAAAAGAAAGTAAAAACAAATGAAAAAACAACAAAAAAGAAAGAATGAAAAGAGACAAAAAGAAAAGATAGGCCATTCTTATATTGAAAGTATGCAGATTAACTTCTTGACATTTGCATTACTAATTTTAGTGCTTTGATAAAAGTACTCTGTTACCAGACTTTAAAGCCTCAGATATCACCTCAAACAGCTAAGGAAAGGCTTCAAAGTGAATAATTACCTGTTGATGATGTATTATATTTAAAGGCTCTGGCTGTGGATTAAAGCTAGTCCTAGGATTGTTAATAGCCTGCAGTAAACAACTAATGAATCAAAGAAAAGGAACAAAAAGCAGCTCTAGTTGAAGGACATTCCCATTAATACCAAAGGCCAGAGTCTAGGTGTTAAGTGTTATGCAATAAAATACAGTCATTTCACACTAGAGTGTATAAGAATTTGAAAAAATGGTCACAGGTGAATTATTAGGGATTGTCCTTTGAGCTTTGTTCTCAAAGCCCTTTGATGCCATTAACAGCACCAGGCTTTCCAGTTCTCTGTTGTGGGTTTTTTTTTCTTCTTTATTTTTCTTTTTTTTTTTTTCAGTTTATGTGCAAATTTATGTTGTATAACGAAGAGGATAGGTCTGGATGTGAAGAGCTATACCTACAGCAGTGACAGAAACAGCAAACTTCCAGAGAGGAGAAGTAAAAGCTCAACTAAGGAGATACAGAGCAGGAATTTGAGAGAAAACAGGTCAAAACAGTGCAGAATAAATTGGATGTCTACAGGGATCTCTCTGATTTGGAACTGTTAAGAATCTTGATGAAATAAGAAAGTGAGTGATTTAAAGGGGGTGGTTGGGAGAAATTATCTCAACATATTTCAGCTAAGTAAATGACAGCAGTGCTTCAATTATAGTCCTTCAATCAAGGCCCATCTTCCCAAAAAGGTAAAACCTTTTCAGCTGTTGGCAGCATTCACACGAGCAATGTGGAAGACCCTCATTTCATACTAAATGGAGCCCTGATCTGAGAAGCTTTAAGGCAATGTTATTTTTATTTAAATATGTGGGAATTGAGATAAGGAAGAACTTTTCAGGGGAATGTACTTTTTCTCTTTGAAAATCATTTTGGGAGAATTAAAGCACAGGGAAAACACTTTGAGCTTACAATGCATTAGGATGATATTGATACATACATATGTGTGTGTATATGTGTGTGTGTGTGTGTGGCATGGTGCTAAATAACTTTTCATCTTTTGTCAGATCTAAGCTTTAAGGCTACTAGATTTTCTCAGGGTTTAGGAATTGATTGAAAATAAAGGAAAGCAAAATGTGGATGATACACATGCACTGAAGAGCTACTAGGCATTTCTAATGAGAGTGATTATTTTCAAGACTGAAGAATCAATAAATTTCAAGGAAACAAAAACTAACAAAAAAATCCAAGCAAAACCAAATAACAACTATACAAAACTAATTACTTCCTAGAAGTGACCTACAGATCATCTCTGTCTTTCTACACTTTGTGATGGATTGAGATAATAGTGTATCTTCCTGAGGTAAATTCTAAAACCAGCCTGGTTATTCAGCAACCACCATATCCAGTCTGTGGAAGATCAGAATAATGAATTTTTAGGGAGATCACCTAGTCCAACTCCCCTGCCAAGGCAGGGTCACCTGGAGCAGGTTACACAGGAACTCTTTGGGTGGGTTTTGAATGTCTCCAGAAAGGGAGACTCCATGACCTCCCTGGTCAGCCTGTCCCAGTGCTCTGCCACCCTCAAGGTAAAAAGGTTCTTCCTCATGTTGAGGTGGAGCTTCTTGTGTTTCAGTTTATGGCCACTGCTCCTTGTCCTGTCGCTGGCCACCACAGAAAAGAGTCTGACACCACTCTGTTGGCACCTGCCATTGAGGTATTTACACACATTAATGAGATCCCCTCTGTCTTCTCTTCTTTAGACTAAACATGCCCAGCTCCACAGCCTCTCCTCATAAGAGGGACGCTCCAGACTCCTGATAATTTTCGTGGCCTCCACTGGACCCTCTGCAGTAGCTCCTTGTCTTTCTTGTACTGAGGAGCCCAGAACTGGACACAGCACTGCAGATGTGGCCTCACTAGGCCACATTCTTCATGATGTACCCCTGGATACTACTGACCCTCCTGGCTATATGGGCATTGCCAGCTCATGGTCAGCTGGTCATCCACCAAGACTCCCAGGTCCTTCTCCTGTAGGTCAGCCCCCAGCCTGTGCTGGTACTTGGGGTTTTTCACCCTGCTCTCCTTAAGCAAGGCTCACTGGCTCTAGGTCTGTGTGGGAAAGACCCCAGGATTCCCATCCCCAGCAGGAGAGATGTTACATGCCTGAAGTGCTTCCTTAATCATAGGATGCATTAGAGTAAGAATTAATTAGTTTTTGAGAGTGAAGACTGTTTTTTTTCAACCGGAATAAGTCCCTGGTTCAGTGCTGGGACCTGCTCAGCCATTCACACCGAGTGAGGAGTCACTGGCCAGCTCTCATCTCAGGGAAAGGATTGCTATTGTACACCCGACATAAAAATCAGGCTACATGAAGTGTCTCAGAAGCATTAAGAAGGATATGAGAATGAGTGGGCTTGTGAAAAGCCAGGAAAAGGCAGTGTATACATGATGACAAGGCTTTCCTCATGACATGTGGGGCTGCTGCTGAGTGTCTGCTCCCCTCCATAGGGGTGGCTGCTGATGGACTTGGCACCCTTGTATATCAGTACTTTCACTGGCTTATATCCTCATGGCAAGAGTTCATTTATAACAACTATAGGACTGAACAGAAAACAAAAGTATCCCAATTAATTTTGAGTATCGGTCCCTACCAGATGCTGGGATTCCTGACTCCCACCATTCACTGCTTTGGAGACAGGTGGCCTTTCTGGGGCTGCAGTCCCATGGGAGGCAGTGAGTCATTTTGGTGTCACGTCACCACTGAAGAAGAGTCCCTTCTGCTGCCCCATCTCATCATCTTTGTATTGCCCTTGCTGTCTCCTGGCTGTAAGCTCCTGCTGCTTACCACTTGTGGGCTTATGGAACCCTACTTCAGATGATTTAATTCCAAATTTGACAGAGGACTAATGCAGCAAAAATGGTTCAGGGAAGCATCTGATGAGGATGGAGCTGCCCCAAAGGAGGCAGAGATTCAGGGAGATTCTCTGAAAGGATGGAGGAGTATGAAAAGAGAGAAGGATAAAGGAGGCTTGGCTTTTTCCAGACGCATAAACTGTGAAACAGCACCCAAAGGTATTTTTCTGAGTTCTGCTAGAGTCCCTGGAAACAGGCAGGCATTCTGAACTCTGGGAGCTGAGCTGCTCTCTAGGAGTTTTTATAAAGATACCCTGAAGAATGAATGTGGACTACAAAACAAACATCTGTAACCTGAAAGTTAAATGAGGTGAAGTCCAAGCATAATCCCTAGCACTTCAGGCAAATGTTCATCATTATCCCTGCATTCAATGTTTACACGCATGTACGTGAGAACTGTCTGTATGTTTGGGGTTCCATAGTAGGCCGCACATATTTCCACAACAAGCTGGCAGTTTCCATGTCTTACCCTTGCTGTCTGTAGTTTTTGCTGCTTGCTGTGAGGACTGCATCCTGCGTAGTGTTTTATGATTGAATCCCAGACCTCTGAAAAGCCCCACATGCAGTTTGCCAAGGCTTGCCATTTTAGAGCATTATTTGTTTGTGCTGTAGCAATGCCCAGAGGCCCAGAGCAGCATCTGTGGCTGGTACACTCACTGCTCTTTGTCCTGAGGTCCAAGATGAGCTCTCACAGCCCCATCTCTGCCTCTTCGGTGCACAGTGTTTTCAGCCATCATTAAAGCTTAATATATTCCATTTGGCAGCATTGTGAGAAAGCTATCTTGTTTGGGGAAAAAATATTTTATTAAGCCCAAAGCAAAGACACAGCCACTTTTGGGTGATGTTGTTGATTATCCACAAAATGTCATTCCCGAGTTGTCTTGTTTGCCAAGTGTGGGACATATGTTAGTAATTGACAATGAGTAGAGTGGATCTCTTCTATAAATGGCTGTTTCAAAACACAACTAGTAATAAAATAAAGGGGCCAGGGGTTCCTCAGAAGATCTAACATTGTACCTCCTTTAAAACTGTTACTGCTAGCAGGCAAGACTTCCTCTCCCCCTTTCTTTTCCAGACTGCTTTTCTTCCTGTGAAAACTCAGGCCTGTTCCTCATTTCTGCTTATGTTGCAACAGATGGGTTTTCAGTTTCTTCAGGAGACAGCTAGCTGAAATCTGTATCTTGTGTGTTTGAAGACACTTTCCACCAACATTTGTGATAGCCTTAGTTGAACAACTCCAGTAATGCCATACAATGCTTTTCAGGGACCTAAAGGAGGAAATAGTTCCATGAAAATTACTTAATTGTTCCAGTGGACTCTAACTCTTCATTTTAGTTGCCCTGCAGAGATGTAAAGTACCATAGATACTTAAAAGAGTCACAAGCCTGAATTTCCTCTTGTCACAACTGCTTTAATGTAAAGACATAAATTCAGAATTCAGATGACATGATTTCTGAACATATCAGTTGGTTAGAAGGGTTTGAACATACAAATAATTATGTAGGTGTGCAATCCTGCAGAATCTTTCATTAGACCTGTTTGCTCAAGTAAGTTATTGGTCTGTAGTGATGGAGGTAGAAACAGACTTTTAAGAGACCTAAGTACCACTGGATATTGAATGGAATGGACAATACAATGCACACAATGAGAGAAGTGCGGTCTGTATAAGTCTCTGGCAGGTTTTTATGCTATTTGGTCGGTCAAAATTATATGGTTGTTTGGGTGGGTGGTCACTTTTTTTTTCATGCGGAATACTGGTAAGTTTGAGTGTGCTTTTGGTAAAATGATGTGTAAGTGGATGCTGGAAATTCATCCTTCTGGTGCCTTGGCCTAGTCTATCAGTTAGCAAGGAAAAGAAAAGGAGGTGCAGATGACTGATGCAAAGTTATACCTGCCCTTTATGATGTGCCTTTCTTTCATGTCTTAGCGGGCTCCACATTGTTATGGAACACTTGTGTAACAGAAGAACTGGTTTACATTTTTGCCTGTTCTTTCCAGAGCAACATCAGCTGATGTGATCCACCCCAATAAACACTAGCTAACTGTTCCAACATGTTCTGTGTGGGGTGTAGTCTAAACCAGAAAATGATGCAAAATACTGCATCCCACTTCACAGGCAATGGCCATGGCCAAACTGGTGCATGATTTATGCACCAAGAGCAGTAGCAGCCCAGGGAGCACTAAGGTCTGCAGGAATCTTTCCACTGACTTCAAAAAGTGTCATCTCAAGCCACCTGAGACAATGTTGGGCACTGACTTTACCCCAGAAGTGAACATGGATTATGAAACATTTCTGAGATCCTGACTTCTCTCTTTTACTCAGTCTGGTGAGGAAGAATCCCAAACCAGAGATGTCCTGGCTCAGGAGAGGTGGCGTTGCTTGGCTGCAAATGGAGCCAAACCTTTGGTATTTTCTATTTTTCTCATTCTCCAGGATGTGAAGCTTTCCCTGCCTCTTGGGTAGAGAATGCAGATTAGTCTTTCCATGTGGAGTCAGCATTTGTTGATCTGCTTTCCAGTTTGTATTGGTTGTTTTTGCATTAAAAGAGGAAAGAAAGGCAAATAAGATCACTTCTTGGAATTATTGTTCTTACCTACTTCATATCTATATAAGTGTGTCAGTTCTTGTGCATCAACTAAAGAAAAAAAAATCATAAATAAAAGGTCTGATCCCTGCTTCTCTGAACCCACAATTTTAACAGTAATGGATTTACATTCAACTGTTGGACTCATCATTTATGCACTTTGTATAAGGATGGTATAGCCTGACAACACTGCTGCCTGGTAAGAAGTCAGAGAAAGTGTCCTAGCAGGGCTCAGGCACCATGACCACTGCTCAGAAAAAAACCCAACCAACTAGCAAAACTCCAGAAGTAACAGTATCCCACGTAAACCAAGGAAGGACCTTGATAACTGCAGGGTTGAGCTACTACTTCACGGCTCAGGATTAAAATTTCTTATTCAATACTTTCAGAACAGAAAAAAAAAATGCAATGGTAGTCTAGAGAGGTTGGATAAAGTTAAGCTTTTATTTACAGCTCTCCCAACTATACTCTGTTAAATTACATCTTGGTAGCACACGAGTAACTGTGATTTCAATCCTGAGCCTCTCAAATAATGGGTAAAAACTTGACAGGGCTTGAGCTTTTCCTTTCTGCCACAGGAGTTATGACTATCCAGGGAGCAACAGAAGGCTGGAGAGGTAACACTGAGCAATGTGGGGTGAGTGAAATCAGGCATGACAAAGTTAACCATTACCACCCAACATTTAATTTCTTCTGACTCTTTGCACTAAAGACAGACAGAGACAATGGCATTATGTTATTGCTGACAGTAATGCCTATGTTGGGATATATGTTTTGCTGACAGCAGTTGGAGGTATTTGCCATGGGGAACTTGGTCCCATTCCTCCTGGTTTGTTTATTATTTGCAGTCTGATGCTTTGGTCTCTCAGCCAGCTGGCTTGTGTGGAAAGGGGATTCCTGGAAGAGCAGCGTTAGGCTGGCTCAGGCCTTGGGGGGTCCTTACCATGTCCCTGATTGTGCACTTGACACCGACATGCTGGGTGATTTAGCACCAGACACTTGCTGTCTTTGCCTCCATTTCCCTCCAGTGAAATTGTTAGTGGTGGTGCTTACTTTACAAAATGCATGGAGCTGTACAGTTGCCAAGCTCTCTATGAGGCAACAAATGACATCAATTAGTTGTTTTGTACAGGCCCAACACTGAGAAAGAAAAAGGTTGTTTCAGTCATTGTGGCACTGAGTTCATTACATTTCTCCATCCATCTTGAACATCTAGCCTTGTAGGGCATGAGTCAGGACCAGTTGTGTGCTTTGCCTTTCTGTGTTCAAATACAGAAGTGACCTATAAACATGGTGATAGTCAGCATTTATCTTCTGATCTATCACAAGATAAAAATATCATGTTCTTTTATTGTATATCTTTACTCTGGCCTTGGTATGCAAGATTTTACTTTGTTTGCTTAATGGACTTGTAATTACACAAAGAAAGAAAAAAAAACCAAAATCCTAGTAATTCTCTTTGTTTTTAGTGCTCCCACTGTTTCTCCATTATTTAGTCTTCTCCAAATTTGTCTGGATTTTGCACTAAAGATAAACTTCTGCTTCAGTTTGAAGTTAAAAGCAAATTTAGCATAGACTTTAACAAAACCAGAAGAGGCCTCAATGTCTTGCCAAAACTTTTAGAAGATGAAGATGCTGAGTTGCTTAGAGGACATGCTTTGGATTCTACATACTGCGAGTTGGTTTACTAAATGCAAAAGAGGAAAAAAAACAACCCTAGAGTCTCATGTTACTTGAACAGAAGAAAATGCCTCACTTGTTTGTGATTTACACTGATTAAACCAAAGTCTTATGAATTACTCTGCATTTTTCTCAATATAGGAAAAGCAGACAGGGAAAAATTGGCAGTCAATTATGACTATCATAGTTCCACCAGTGTAATAGGAGCCAAAATATTTGCAGTATGGAATGGTTTCTTTGTGTAGCATTTTGGAGATGTCAGATCCATGGGGGGTTTTTTTACACAGACTAATGTGTGGCCTTGGCATCAAATCTATAGCTGCATTTCATTTGATAAGGATTGCTAGAAATTAAGACCTTGAAACAGGCTGTCATTCATACCTTTGTAGGGTGGGGTGAAGGTATGGAATCTCCTCATTAAAAAAGAGCCAAATCAAATTATTGGAGAAGATCAAGTTACTGGACTTCATGCAATTCATTAATCTCTGGCATTGTGTTTGCTTCAGGATTGCCTCCAAGATGTGAAACAGGAAAAAGCCCATGGCTTGTCCTTCTTAACTCAAGCAATAATCACTGTGGCTTCCTTTCCCAGTTGTTTCCTTGTGATCCACTGGTCCTTCTGGACCCAGGTTCTGAGATTTCAAGGCTCTTGGCAGCCCACCAAGCTCTGAGGGAAGAGGTAGCATGTGTGTGTGATGAAAAGGGTGAAAGCTTTATGGAATCAGCTCTATTTTCCCTTCCTTGTACAGGCACTCGCTTATTACTGTAGATTTCCTGTAAAAAGTTGTTTTTACTGCAGAAATATGGGACCATAGGAGTAAAAGTAAATCCCATTTTTTTGGTTCTTCATGGTGCAGCTGCCTTGCCATATTTAATACTGCACTGTTACTAATATTATGCAAAGGCTTCGCTAAAAATTGAGATTAACAAGTAACAGTGACATTACACCAATAACAATAATCTAAAGTAAATTACCTCTTCCTCCTACTATTCTTTGCCTTTGCATTTCTGCTCTGGCTGAATTACAAAATGCTCTAGGCCATGCATTTTCTTGAGGTGACTGCAATTGTGCAGTAACAAGCATTTCTGCCCCTTAGCTGTTAACCACATGGTGTTCCAAACAAGACAGCAAACCACTAGGAATGTCAGCTGCACCCCACCCTACTGGGAATTTAACATTTTTCTGAAGACAAAAAATATTTTCCTTGGTTGATATTTTATAATAACTAATAATAATAACAACAACAACAACAACAATAACACTGTTCTTTTAAAATATGTTTTTCTAACCTTGGAGTCTGAACACTGTATATCACTTTTATTCAGGTCTGATATTGTATGAAAAGGTCTGTATTATCCTTAGGAAAAGACAATAACAGAAATGAAAAAGTATTCTCAGCCAATACAATCCAGAATTTGTTAGCTGTATTGAAGTGGATGATCAGTCTTGTTTTCTTCAGCCCATCTATGTGACCATTATTCTAGGGGCAAATAGGGTGTTAGCCCCTTTTGATAAATAATCACTTGATTATCAAGAATCCAAATGATTAAAACTGAGATGTTTTGCTTTGTAAAGCAGCAAATGGAGGTTCCATAACTTCGTAACTCTAGTCTGTATTTCAAGAAGCAACTAAAGGTACATATTCAGTGTCTTTGAACGTATTTGGTCACAACAAAGATGATCAAAAGTACAGAAAAACTCTGTGTGAAGGATGACTAAGCTAGGACTTTTGTATATGGAAAGGAGATAAAGGAGGAGGAGGGGATGCATTTAACAAAAAAATCTTCAGTGGCATGGAGAAAGTGAATAGATTGATTTTTTTTACTCCTTTCCAGTATAAGAGATGGGAGATATCTGATTAAGCTAATAAAATAGTAGGGCTCCAAGCTAAACATCTCAGTCAGCCAGCTGACCCATGGATCTCCTTGACAAAGGATGGTGTGGGTGCTGAAGTTTTTAGGATTTCAAGGACAGACAAGTTATTAAATATAAGAGTAATCCCAGGGAGTACTAACTATATAGAAATCACAGCCTCATCAGGAGGTTTCTGTTCTGAAAATATCTGGAAATTGGAAGAGTGTTACAGGAATTTTCATATATGCCTGTTCACTAGGCATCTGCTGTTGTTGTGGTGGGAAGTAAGGTAGAAGGACCCTCAATCTGACATTTTACAGTTTTCCTTCTGTTCTTCACAGCAGTGAAAAGTCTGCAAAGCTGTAGAAACTGTGAGTAGGCTTTAGGTCACTTAACTTTAACCCTCAGAAAACAGAGATTCTAGTCACCCATCTCCCAGAAATCAGTGCCATGGAGGGTACACCACCCACCCTAAGATAGGTATCCAAAAGGACAGATGAATCACCATCATCTGCTACCTTTTATTTCTGATTTCCCAGGGAGTCTGGGCAGCTGCCTTGAGTTGGATGAGTAGTTTCTTTTTAACTTCAGTTAATCTTACTTGAGTGAGACTGATCCCGATTAAAGTGGATTTTGGCAGTAGGTTTAAGGTCTTTTTCTGTAAGGTTTCAAATGCCACTGTGTTAAGGCTAGCATTTATTAGATGTGTCCTTTGAAAAAAGCTCCTTGAACATGACTGGAAATTTCATTCTTCAAAGGTCAGTGGTCTGCAGCAACAAAACCAATCAAGCTCTACCTGGGGTCTGAGGAAGCTCTATTTCAGAGTGTGGGACTTCTGACATTTCACTGCCTATTTAGACACTGCATCTGAAACTAATTAAAAGGAAGGTGACTGATAGCTGAGAGACAGAGATTACTGGCTTGTGTTGTACTGTCCAGAAACATTACATGACCATTCCCAGCTGTTGTTCTGCATGGGGTACACCAGCTGTCTCATCAAATCACACCATGGAATAACAGCACAGAAATCTTCCATATTATCCTGCCATAAGAAAACAACTCCTACTGACAAGACTCCAAAACCAAAAAAAAAAATCTTGAAAGCTAATTTTTTTTTTGCTTCCTCTGATTACGTTTTACCTTCCAGGAAGCAGATGTAAACACAGTCCACATTCATTCCAGCTTTGTAATCACCAGCCTTTGTTTTTGTAAATGTATCTAAACTGCTAACTTCATTTTCACAGCACTTAAATTACTTGGAAAATTCTTTCTCATCCAGATTGCCAGTATGAAGTGTGACAGACTTTGGCACTATTGGAGCAGTGTACCCTGCCTGCCTTCTGTGGATGCTTCTGTGGATGTGTTAAGCATTACAGTATAGCTTTCCAAACCAGTCAGATATTGCTGAATGTTATACACATATTAATTAAGTGAAATACATGTTTGTTTATTGTTTTTTTTTTAGTTCTGCCTTTTACAAGAGATTGTGACATTTGAGATGTAAAATCAAATTTGTACCAGAATTCAGATTTCATAGGAAGAGAGTTAGTAAAAGCCAAGTATTAGTATTAGCAAAAAAAGCCCTATTCTATTTTCCTTTTCTAAATTTGACTGAATGTAATTATTTAAATGTATAACCAGTATCTTATCAACACAAAGCTACTATATTTGATCCCAGATATGAAACTGGCAGGAAATGGGTTACTACAACAAAACACAGAAGTGAGCTTTCAGTAGCTTGCCTGAGGAAAAGGCTAAAAATCTTAAAACTGTACTTTAATTGTAGTTGAATTTTAAAAATACCAGAGGCTTTGATATTTAGATATAGAAATGATAATAATGAATGCTAATGCTTCAGGGTCTTACAGTGTCATAAACCCAGAATAATGCCACTGAACACATCTTAATTCTGCTGATATAAAACTGGTGGAAAAGAGTCTGATCTGAGGCCCTCTTTACCTGTTGTGTTTAACCTGGCCAGACCTTTATCTGCCATGGTCATTGCTGTGAGTGCAAAGACAGACATCAGAGCTTTTTGTCTAGAGAATATGAAGCAACGCTACCCTTAGGTAAAGGGAGCCCTAAACATATTTAAAGACTAGACAGTGTGGGAGAAACTCATAATTTAAGCCAGTGTGGGTGGCTGAATACTTTGAATACTTTCATGGATCTTTTAAAAATTAGGAGCTGACAGCATTGTACCTTACCTATTACCCTGAATGCTATTTCATGCTGTCCTTGAGCAAGGCTTCCTGGGGGAGGTAAGGCTTGTTGAATGAGTAAGAGCCAGCAGTATTTAGACACCTTCCTCCCCTTCACTTCAGTTAAAATTAGGCACAGAGATGCCTTTGTGGGTTTGGGCCTGGTGAGCAGTGAGACATGGCAGGGAATCAAAGTGACCTGCAGGAGCAGCATGGCAGCTGAGAGGCTGCAGTAGGTGTTCTGTGGCAATGCTGGTGGCAGATGGACCAAAGGAATTGTCCATGGATGCACCATGGCTGTTTTACTCTCTGTGCAAAAGCCCACGCTCACCTGAGGTTGATGTTGACTCTCTAGGATGGATGGGAATTACAGCTGACCAAGCAACTTGTGCTAGCTGTCCCATCAGCTCTCTGAAGAAAGTGTTTTCTTAGAAGACTTTTTAGAAGTCCTCTGTGAGGTGGTGATGGTGTGGCACTTTTTAGGAATTTGCAAAAAAGTGATACTGTGAGCAACCAGACAAGTTTTGGACAGTGTACAAAGACAGCTTCCAAGAAAAAAGGCTAATATCAACAAATATAGGTCGGATACACATAATAATTTATCTGGTCTGGCCACACTAACAGTAAACCAGCTGCAAACGTATGCAGATAACATGCTGAGTGTACTTCAAAGGCTTTTTACAATTCCTTAGCTTGGACAGAAGCAAGGCAGTGTGGGTGCCAAGACAGACACAGGAATTTTCCCCAGACCATTTTTTAGCCTGGCATTGCATCTTGATTACTCCTTTCAGAAAAAGAGAGCTGCCATAATTACCTGGTTTCTTTGCTGTTATAATTGACACTAAGCTACATGGTTTTATGGTTGCATTTAATTCTCAAGCCTAAAGGAAGGGAAACAAATCTGGGGCAGGGGAAGGTGGGACATGGGTTTTAGCTGAAATAATCTGTAGGGCTGGGCAATTTAGCTAAAGAGCCATCAACTACCCAGTGGAAGTATTGGAGAAGTTCCTTCCCATTTTCAGAGGCTGCTCCAGACAGTGGGCCAGAGGTTTGTGTGAGGGACAGGCTGTCTCAGGCTGCCCCCTCAGGGTCATCACCCAAGAGCCATGCTGAGGGCAGAGAGACACAGGCAAGCACACAGAATGGCTAAAGGCTGGCCTGCAAGACCAGGAGCTGGGCAAGTGTCATGCCTGTTGGGAGGGCCATGTCCCTGGTATCCCTGTTCAGAAATTGCCATCTCACTTTGCAAATGCTCTGGGATTTGTCGAGAGCCTTTTGTGGCAGTGATGTGCGCTTCGGCTCATAAACACTGTGTACCACCTATGGATCAGCACTGGTATGGTTAAGTCTTGGTGAATTTTCTTTTTTATTCCAGACAGATAAAAGATCCCTTACAAATCTTTTTCAGGTGTAGTTCCAGTTTCTTTTCCACACTGGATACAGCTACAGATTTCCTATCTTTCCAGAAACAAAGGTTCCACAAGGACAAGTGGAAAATAGTGCTGAAAATCCCAAAGAAATGTCATCATAAGTATCTGTTGATTTTGAAGCCATGTAAAAATGACAACTGAGCTCAGGTTCAGTTAAAAAACACACAAACAAACAAAAAAAATATAAGCCTCTACAAGAAAAAGCCTTGTGCACTTATAAAACTCTTCCTGGGATTGTGATTTTTCCAAAGTGCTGTGACTTGAAAGTTGTTTTTCATTCAACAGCTACAGCTGTGACTCCAGCTGTCCCTCCTGAATGTTATTTGATTCAGGAAGCCTTTCATGCTGAGGACTGACCTTTCAAAGGGATTCATATTGTTGTTACCCCTTTTTGTGTTTCATTATGTGTATGCTGATGAGCTGATGGTGGTGGCCAGGTGATAAATTGCTAGCAAGTGATAAATTGCTAGATAACCCACTCATTAGTTGGAAAGTTTGTAAGTAAAGTAGAGAAGAAAGCACTGTCAAGATCCAGGACTGTTAGTAGAAGCTGATGAGAGGTCCTGTGGTCTGGGATTAAAATGAGTGAGTCTCAGCCTGACTGTACTTGCGGGTGTTGGATGTAGTTTATGCTGCTTTTTGGAAGGGGTGGCTGGACATTCCCACCATGACTGGAAGGTTTTCTTCTTTAGCTGTTTGCACATGTGAACTTTTGTGCTTAGGAGTGTAACTAGATTGCTCAGCCTGTGTGTACCTCTGTAAATCTGTGCTACTATAATCTTCAAATGAATACCAATGGTGTCTGCTCTGTGGAAAAAAAAAGTAAAAAAAGTCTTCTCCCTGGGGAAGCAAGGGATGGGTATTTGTTTGCTGCTGACTCCAGCATGGCTTGAGATGCAGCTTGGTATATAAGGCCATGTAGCACAGCAGTGACACCTTCCACATAAGGAAGGCTCTCCTCCTTGTAGAAGAAACCCTTACTTTTAATAAGACTGATTTTACTTTCCTGCCCTAGATAAAAGCTCACACTTGTTTGTTACCTGTGAATGCTGGCAAAATACCTGTAGATAAATGCTGCAGTTTCTGGCGCTATCTTTTGGAGTTTTTGAGAGAGTAAATGCTTGGCAAGGTGTGCATGGCTGGTGGAAGCCACCCCTCTGCCTTAGCTGGCAGAAGCTCATATTTAGTGCCTATCAAAATTTAGTTCTTCAAAACTGGCTCCTGAGAGGAACACTTTTAATTAGCTGAGCTTTTCTGAAATGAGTAGGTGCAAATGAGTCAATTTAATTACTTAATGTTGCAGTCTTCCCAGGCAGTTGAGGATTTTCCTTGTCTATAACATTCTGATGGAACTGTGATTTCTGGTCAATCAGGGCTGGCAATCAGCGTAAAATTATCTGTGTTTTTGCTTCTTTGGAGTAAGATTGGTCTCTTGCCATCATTTTTTGGCAACACAAGCCACATGTGCAAAAGAGACAATACTGGAGTCAGGCACAGACTTACGGATCCCCTGTGGCTGTCTCCACACCTATGAAAAGAAAATGCATGATATTAGCAATGACACACCAGCTTTGGGAACTGTTCCAAGAGTTGTCTCTGAAGCATCCAAGCAAGATAACAGTTGAGTATATGCTCCCAGAAAAGAAGGGCAAACACACAAAGCATGTTAATTCCAGGCAGCCAATCTGCAAGGATGCTGTGCACAGAATAAGCCTAGGAGGAACCACAGCAGATATGTTGGGGCTTTTACAGCTTTGTCTGCAGTGGAGAATAATCAAGACTTCTGTACTGTGCCTGCATACATGGCTGGGAGTAGGTAACCTCCTACCTCTTTCTGCAGAGGTTCCCATCTGCAGTGACTGTAGCCTGGATGAGCTTGTACCATTTGTAATGGACCATCATAAAATACTCTAAGACACAAAAAACTGTTTATGTCGCTATTGAAGCACCGGTGCTTGACAGCAAATACTTTTATTTATAGTCAGTGCGTCAATGGCTCACCTGAGGAAGCAATGCTTGTTCTCAAGACAGTGATTTTGAAGGCTCATCACTGCAAAACTTTAGGACCATTCACATGTGGATATGTTGTGATACCAGTGTTTTATGCCCAGCGTCATTTTAGTGCTGCAGACAGCTGTATTTCAAATTCTTGGGGCCTGGAGAAGCGTGATGAGCAGTTAGCAATATATTAGCATAGATTAAAAAATGCTTCTGTATATCTGTGCCTAGCAAACACCATTGGTAGGGTGAGGGAGAAGTGGCACTGCGGGCTTGTAACAGCCAACTTTCCAGACAGTCTCTTGAAACATTCTGTAAAGGGTCACTAATTCTAATTTTCATGACTATTTTCTAGAGAATATATTCTATATATATAGATTAAATATAAATATAAAATATATCCTATATATTCTAGAAAATATCCTAAATCCCTTCAAAGACCTTGAAGTGAGATGCAGTTCGAAGAGAGGCCCTTTTTTTTTTTTTTTTTTTCCCCCAGTAGAGCAATGGGGAGAACATAAAGGGGAGAAGCGAATAAAATTACAGGCTTTTTAGGCTATCCAAGATAATCTTCATCTGAAAATTAGAAGCAGGAATATCAGGTTAAGAATGGGGTGAGAACAATTGCTTTGACAATGAAAGGACAGAGGGCAGTTCCAAAAATTATACTGTGGACTCCCACGCTAAATCAGGATACTTATAGCAATACAGTCTGTGCCATAGAGGTTGGAAGAACAGCAGGTAGGAGGAATAGGAATAAATACCAATAGCAGAAGAGGTGGGTACTTCGTGTAGATTGTGAAAAATCCATCACAGATAATGTCTCCTTGTACATCTAACCTTTGATGAAAATAACATTTTAAGAAGTTCCTGCTCTCTTCTCATCTCAGAGTACTATTTACATCCACACACTCTGCTCCAACCCTTCCTCCCACCTTTGTTGGGCTACATAGATGTTTAGGAAGCCACTGGGGAAGCATAAATCATCCCTGTTCCTGAGCTGGCAACCCCCACCTATGTTTGCAAGGTACTATTACTTCTAGTCCAAAGTCTCTGTGTGGAGTTTGCACATTCTTTCTCAGCCTGGATCTTGCTTGGGGTGCTAGCATGTGATGTAGAATGAGCCTGGTTTATCCCATGTGCTGGCCACAGATTTGTCTATACAAATCCTGGCCAGCTTTGTAAGATCAGGCCCATCTTTTATTGAAGACACCTAAAATTATCCTGCTTTCCTGTGTTTAATGTTCTCCTGACGTCACTTCTTTGTAGAACATCCTCTCCTTAAGACTTTGGTAAGTAGTAGGGACATACATAAATACATATATAATACTGGGATTGGCAGCCTTGTTGATATTATGCATGTAATCCAAACCTGTCCCTGGGAGTTATGAGTATCCCAAGAAAAAAGGCAGAATCACAGTAGCAGGCAGTGATCTGGTAATCTGTACAAGGTGAGATTGCTTCTGCCCCGCCTCATGCCCATTTAAGGTTTCTCAAAGTAAAAAGATACATTGTTAGTTATATTTTTGCTGTTTTCATCAGCAATTAGACTATACGAGTTTCAGCTGGCTCAATATAAAAATGTTAACTTTTACTTTAAGTAGTTGTCACCATTTTTAAAAATGACAAAATCTTGATGCCATTAAAAATACAATATCTACAGAGAAAAGCCCCAATATGATGTTTGCTCGGGATTTTTCAAAGAAAACATAGTTATTGCGATAACTTCATCCAAAACACTTCACATGTGGGAAAGATTAGCTGAAGAAAGAACAGTTCATATATATAAAGACAGACTTCTATAAAAGTAGGCATATAACTTGACCATTTAGACTCCTAATCATGAGTTTAAATAGTGAGGAATCACTCACTTCCTTTTCCCAGTATTTCATCTGCAGATTTATGGATATAAACTCTGAGAGATCTAATTTATGTGTTCTATCCTGCTCCATCTGGGCTTTTAAGAAGGCTCATGCCAAGGTGGTTATCTCTTGGGATGGCACATCTTCATATGGTGGTGGTAGTTTGTATCCTTTTAAAGTATTTTTCTGTTGTGGTTCTGTGTTTTAGAGGACCCAATTAAAAGCATGCTCTTAGCAGCTTTTTCAGCATATTATTAGCTTATCAAGGCTGGAACTTGCTAGATAAGCTCTGTTGCATTATATGCCTATATAATGCCTCTGAGGCATTTAAATGCACTGTAACTTAATGCTGGCTATTAACAGTATAGTAGTTTCTATACTTGTAATTTAAATTCTGGGAGATTTGAGTCTTTACTGGGTTCACTAGAAAGTTATGAAGAATTATGTGCCAGAATTTCATTGGTTTTTTTCTTCAGGCTTAGGCCTTATTTTAAGAATTCTACATTGGCTTCATGCTGAAGTCTATGTGCACAAAAATCAGTGCACAGGGAGCCACATCCTGCCATGTGGCAGCCCCCAACAGCTTTGCTGCCCCAGGATGAGAATTGGGGTGGATGTGTGGGGGCCTCACCTTGTGCAAAAATTGGCCCTGACCCACATGTAGATATGGGGACAGCAACTATTGCTGTCCAGTGCTGTTTTGGCTTGGGATGAAATAGAGCTGAGTGGTGTGTTCAGGAATAGGATGTTAGAGTTGACTCCATAGCAGGATAGAGATAAGGGACTGGGAAGTGCTGGATGGCTGTTGCTGGGGGTAACTTACTCTCTGCTGACATCATCTAAGAAAAGGATTCCAAACTCATCAGGGCATCTTAAAGGATCTTGGGATGTAAAGTATTTGCTGCAGCCATGCTAAGATCCTGCAAGCCAGAGCCCACTTAGTGCAGTTTGAATATTTCATACCTTTCTGGTTTTAGTTTAGCTTATTATCTGCTTCCAGCTGAGTCACATGAGTGTAAACAGATCAGTTTGTCTCTAAGGAAATTACTCCAGAAAACTGGGGGAGTCAGTTCAGTCCAAATACCATCTGCAGAAATGAAGATTTTAAAACTCACATAAGGCTGACCAATCTTATACTGCTCCTGCTTCCTCTCTCATGTTTTTCTTGGGGAAGAGTATAATTTTCTGGCACAAAGTCTAATTTGTTGAATGGATGCTGACATTGCAGCAATGTTCCTCAACACATCCCAATTTCAAAAGCAAAAAATGGCCTACTTCAAAGCCATGCAGATATTCACAAGCTTCTGTCACTGAAATCCATGCGAAGATGTAAACTTTAATAAAAACTAGTTATAAAATAATTTGGGTCCTTCAGAACTTTGTCCTCAGACTTTTTCTTATTAATGTTGCTGCCATAGACTTGAAGTCAAAGTAAAACTGGCTAGAACTGCCGTAAGAGCCAACTCTCCATCAGTTCACAGAAGCATTGCCACTGTTTGTATCTTCTGTAGTCTGGTCAGGTGGCTGCCTGGTCGCAGCAATTTAGGTGCTCAGCAGATGACAGCTCAGTAGAGAGGCAATGCTGGCAAATGCCAGCACTTGGAATAGGACGAGGAGCAAATTTGGGATTAGAAAGGTGCTAGAAGTACTGATGAAGCACTGATTTCTGTACTTTTCAGATTTGTTTTTCAGGCTTGTGCTACTTGTGAGGAAGAGCAGACGACTGGTTCTCTGCCCCTTATTGGGAAAGGCACAGGAAGAGTAAAATCTCAACAGTCACAATATGCGGAGGTGTACAGACGTCCTCTGATCACTGTGGTGAAGCTCACTGAAACAAAATTATGGACTGCAGGTATGCACCTGCTCAGGACTGAGCCCTTGCCTTCAGGCAATAGGATCACAATCCTTGATGACTGTCATGATCTACTTATCCTTGAGTAAATAGTTGCTCATTCCTCCTCTGGATAATATATGACTAACATTAGTGGGACACCCATTTACTACTTGGCACACAGTCAAAATTGCCTTCCTACCACTTTGCTTTGCCTCCCCTCTTTTCTCTGCTTCATTTAAAATTTCTACTGCCTACATTTCAGGTCTTCTTCTAGGCAAGCATGCCGTAAGCATCAGATGTCCTCAGCATGCCAATGTATCTATCTACTTTGTTCAGCCATTAGTGACAGGATACCATTGATTTCCCTCATCCTACAACACTGCCTTTTACAAAAATGCCATACTTCCTGGCCTTTCCCAGTGGATACTTTCAGTATGCAAAACTTGTACATGGTATTTTTGAGCAGTCTGCTTTCTGATGAGTTGCTGCATCACAACTGGATGCACCACATCCTAACTGGAGCAGCTTCTTGCAGCAAGACTTTCAAATGGGTGTCATTGTGACCCAAGCTATGGTGGCAGCAGCAGGGACTGGAGGAATTTTGCATTTTTTTCTGTCTTTAGTCCAGATTATGACTAACCCCAGCATGAGGGCTGGTGTCCAATCATGTGCTGTTCTCAGTGCCAGCTGGGTACACTTCTTCTTCATATCTTCTTTCCAGCCTTGTGGGCTGAGGGAGGGAACAGTGTGAACTGAGTGTGACTGGGATTAGAATTTGGCCCTTAAATGGCTTTATCAAACTGTGAGAACACAATAGTGTTGCCAAGTAGAGGAGGTAATGAAGGGTCATTGCACTCCACACCTCCTCCATTTCAAAGTAGAAGACAGCCTTTGTGTTGGCAATTCCATTCTCCTGACCAAAACAGAAAGTGGTATGTCAGCCTTTCCTTTTTTGGTTCCTTTCAGGTGCTTGCACATTATGTGTTAAGGATGTATGTAGGAAAACTTGCTATACTATCTATAGATTTATTTTCTTTAATCCATGAAGTTATGGGCATATTGAATTTAAGGACTGACCCTGGTGTTTCTGTAGTTCTGGATTTTCTATCTGATGTGGCTTTGAAAAGTACCAGCAAATTCTTACAGAAATCTTTTGTTTCTAACTGCAGTTCATGGATATTCTCCAGGCAGAATGGCGAAACTCATCCTGAACTTTCTCCTCCTGCTTTCTGTTACAAAGACTGGTTAACCCTTCTTGATTTTCTTTGCTTTTGAGCTATGGTATTGGAAGAAGTCCATTCTGTACACACATAATCAAGGCCTTTCACCAAACTTCCCTATGGTGTGTTCCAGCAGAGATTAACTATGGCCACTTCAGGCCCAACCCACATGTTGGGTAGTGGGCAGTGAACACGATGTTGAACATCCCCTACAGAGAAAGTCACGAGACAGATTGCAGTCTCATTAAGTCCTCTGTACTCTCTCATTTTGTCCATTTAAATTCCCCTGAAGAGGGAGTATCAGCTTTCCAGAAGAGAAGAAACACTGACTCCTCACCAAGCAACAGCTGAAAGCTATCATTTTTAAACTTATGATTTCTTTTGACATTGAATGCTTACACTGGAAGACACATTTTTCACTACAAACTATTTCTATTTTGCTTTGTAGAGTGAAAGAAATGATTAAAGCAAAAGCTATTCCCAGTTTACAATCACTTCTTCAAGATGGTAATAATAATTGACCTTAGGTTAGTCTCCATATAAATTATATTTGAAATTGTGTAAGTTGCAAAGAAGCACAGCCGGACAGTCCCGAATACATATTTTCCAAGGGAAAGTTACGTCAGATTTCAGTAAGACATGGAGTGAAACTTGCTTTGGTGCTTAAATGCTGGTGCCCTAAACAGAAATCAAGCACTTGTGTCCCATATGTTACAAGTATGATGTTTTGCTAGTCATTAACAAGAAAAGTATTATGCTTAATCTGAGGCTTTTCTAAAGCCTTTTTTTTTTTTTTTTTTTGCAATTACACTATGGAAGGGAGCAGCTGAAATAATAATAAAACTTAATACTTGCAGGGAACTTTCATCTGGGAATATCAAAATAATTTATAAGCCTAGTTAAGTCTATCTTGATATTTTCCTAGGATACTGCTTTCCTGTGGCAATTGGTTAGCCAATAATTTTGCCGTGGTTTAGCAGAAGGGAGAGCTGGGGCACAGAAGGGGTAAACAACCCACGCAGGGTTAGTGCAGCAGATCACGGAGGGTTAGCCAAGATTCATGCACACAGAGATGGGGGTTACATGATGGGTTTGGGTTAATTTTTGGTTTCTTATGGGAGGGAGGTTGTCACTGTCAAGAGCCTTTCCCCCATCAGTGTGGAATATCCAAGTCCTAAGGATCTTCGTCTGGGTGCTGGTAGCTGCTTACCTCCCTCTCAATTTCATTCACTCAGAAAGGGTCACTTGCTAGGTTCCCTTCAGATGCCCAAGGCCCTCTCATCCTTATGCCAGAAAATTGGTCTCTGCAGTAGGCACTGCCCAGCTCCAGCAAGGAGCCCAGCTGGAACATGGAGCCCTTGAGTGATGGACTCCCAAACAGCCACATTTACAGGGGAAGCAAAGATGCACTTGCTGAAAGCATGATGACTTCTGGTTTCTAGTAAGCATCCTGAGCTACCTGAATAGCAATCCTCCAGTCATAAGTAATGAAGGCCCACCTCCTGATGCTAAATCCCTAGCTGAGAAGAAAGGGTAAAATCTCATGACCAGTTGAATGTGGGACCACTCTTGGGAACCTGTCCGCCATTTAAGAGACATGTCTTCAAGAATAGGAGGTGGTTCTGATCTGTGAAATCTTCATGTATCTCTCTTGAAACACACTAACCCCTTGTTCCAAACAGCTCCTTTCTGTCTGAAGCTGCAAATACATCTTCTTTAACAAGAATATATTTTCACAGGCCATAAATCAAACTACTCTTCTTCATCAAGGGAGAAATGCCCCATATTTCATGGCAGAGAGGTTGTAAAAGCACAAGGGTACTCCCTGAGCTAACCCTGGGTCTCTGTGGTTGGTCTGGGCTGGATCTAAAGTAGAAGCTGCACTGTGTTCTTTGGATAGAGGAATTTTCCTGTTGTGCTCATTCTGCTGCCCATGTGAAATCTAACTGTGAAAACACTAACTGGGAAACATAAACCTGTACGTTTATAATTAACCTTTAGGCAGGTGCCAATGCATAGTCTTATGAACACTTGCAAGAAGATGATAAACTTTGTTTGTTCAGTTTCATGCATGTTTTAAGGAATGAATCAAGGGGTAAAAAAAAAGAACTCTGAATTGTAGCTCATTGTCAGTTACACACAAGGATCATGAATTTTTTTGACAGAGGTTCTAATAGTATTTTTAAAAGCACCTTTTTCCTTTCTGGGATGCAGAATAGAGGTCTTTAATTGTAGGAATATTCATCCCAGAGCTATTCCATCCCATGCTGTTCGTTTTGTTTCAATATCTTCCCTCTCCTTAAGCGCTACTTTCTTGCTACAGTTTGTAGCTGAGATTTTTGGGCAGCGAGCATGGTTTAGAAAGTACCTGAAATTCTTACGAAAATAACCATTTGCCTTTAAAAATCTGGATTTAGACCACACATCCCAGTTATAGGAGATCTCAAAACAGAAAATAGCTTTTGTTTCCCTGGAAGGTGTCATGCTGCTGTTTCAGAACTGAAACACCACTATTCCACCAAAGAAAAGGCAAATCAGGTATCTGCATAGCTTGTAATCAGGAACAATCAGGGAAATTTTTTTTACTATTATCTTTGTTTTTCCAGTGATTCCGTTCAATTAACATGACTAGATGTACAGATCCCAATGTCATTATTGGATTCCAAAAAAAATAGAAATAGCAGGTGCTGAGCAGACTTGCAGATCTTCCAGCAATTTTATTCATTAATGAACTTCAAATACACCCAAAGCAAACACATGTACAGAAGGCTTAAATTCAGATGTGTTGAAGGAATTCCAGTTCAGGACATTTTATTAACCTCCACATAATTGATTGTGCTTTAGCTCTGCACATGTTTTGATTTGTCACTGTTCAAAAAAATCAACAGCACATGCAGATCAGATGCCTGGTTGAAATATTTTGTGAAAGTGAATGATCAAAAGCAGGTCAAATGCCTCATTCTATCTTGCTTAAACATGTTCAAAACCAGAATAATTCATAGCATTTGTTTAACTTTATTAATGCTTTTTGTCTCTTTTTCTAAAATCTCTTAAAAGAACATCACAGTCTGTGAATTCCAGGACATAAATATGTACATACACAAATTAATTGCTAGTTACGATGTGCATAAAAAACTGACAAACCCGTATATCAAAAAAAGTAATTTTATGAGTTTTTATTTGCCTAAAAAGCATGATTAAGGTATGAAACTGAGATGTTGGGTTAAGTCAGAAGGAAAATTCTCATGCAAAATAAATAATGCAGAATCTTACCTTGTGGTAGCTGAGACAGGATTTTGGTGTGAAGGTCCCCATGAACTGGGGATGTTTGTACTAAAACTATCATTACAGTCTGGCTTTTCTTCAGCAGTTGATTGTGGCAGTGAAGGACAGAAATGTCATTTTTGGACTGTTTCCTAATTTCATTCTCTTAATGAAAATTCAGCCAATTTGCAAATAATATTGCTGCTGTTTTACAAGATTTTTGAGTATGTGTGGAAAAACACCTTCAACATGTACCTTTAATGGTCTTAGGAAGAAGGTAATTAAAACCACATACTTTATAATGAGGAATGTCATTTTAATTCAGAAAACTTTTGTATGTCTTTGATTCTTTTACCATTACCTATTCTTCCTTGAAATCTGCTATAATTTATGGGAAAACACTAGTCTTTTGTAGAATGACATGGAACTGGGATTTTATAATCTTTCTAAGTGTTATTAAAATGATTTCCCACAATTGTTGCTTCCTTTAGGATGATTAAATGTCCTTATTATCATTGTATCTCAGATACATACCAATTGTCTGTAATAACTTGGTTGGCAATAAATGCCTTTTATGGGAATTTTTTTTTGTTTAGTTGTAGTCTCATCTTTCATGTGGATGATACATCTTGGCCATGTATTTGACCAATGTGTATTTCTGTTTATACGTTTACGTGTTTATGTATATGTGTGGCACTGATTTTTAGTTTGATGATCACTGAATATGTGGTAAGACTAATTACTTTCACTGTTTCTTTTGACTCAAATCTTTAAAAAATTTATTGTACTTCAAAGTGACTAACATTTGGTTTCTGTTTAGAATGAAGATTTGAGCCAACTTTTTCTTTTTCCCCTTTCTCTCTCTTCCCTCTCTCCTCCCCCAACCTGCCTGCATAATACCTGAGCCATTTAACCGTGTGATTAATGTAAAATAAAGATCACCCAGTATTTCAGTGTCTGTAAGATGAATGATGCTCTCCAAACATTACATAGTTGGAGACTTCCTCTTCACATGTGGTGGTTTTGTTGTTTTTTTTTTTTTTCCCCTCTGAGTGCACTGTCTGATCTATACATGAGGGACTTGTGAGACTGACACTGTTCCCTGCAAGGTTCTGGTTTGATGATAATTTTATTTTTAGGGCATTTTTATTGATATTGGCTAGCATTACTCATAGCCTTTAATCAAAAGGAACAAGTGATAAAGACATCTTTACGATAAGCCTGTATGTGATAAGCATGAGAAATATGGAAAAAGATTAAAGACCTAGTATCCTAGCCTCAGAGAAAAGAGTCTTTGTCCTGTTAAAAATGAAGTTGACCAGATGTGCTCATTTCAGCATGGCAGCTCTCATTTTCTCATCAAACACATCACTGATTAGGCTTTTAAAATCAAAACCTTAATTTTTACTTTTGAATTGAAGTTCCCATAATGTTTTTTACACTGCTGTGTGACTGAGTTATGGAAGGCACTTCAG
Source organism: Catharus ustulatus (assembly GCF_009819885.2). Lineage (NCBI taxonomy): Eukaryota > Metazoa > Chordata > Aves > Passeriformes > Turdidae > Catharus > Catharus ustulatus. The sequence goes on along the minus strand of NC_046221.1, from coordinate 107,359,645 downwards.
CTTGTACCTTTTTTCTGCAGGTATATAGCCAAAACAACCTGGGAACTAAATACGTCCTACAATTCCTCACTGAATCAGGGCATCAAGTGACAAAGTTTGTCCCTTGCTGATCTATTCCTGTGCATGAACATCTTTGTAGTTGCACTGAAGTGAGGCAGGTTGGAAAAAAAAAAAAAAAGAAACAGCAAACAGCTGTGGGTACAATCATCCTATCACTTAAACTGTAAAATCACTCAGCCTCTACATCTATTGCTCTGAAAGTGCTTACAGAGTCAAAAAACCAAAGTTATAAAAATTAAATAAAAAAACCCCAAGTGAAATACCAACCAGGCCAGCTGCCCCTGCAGCACTGCAGCACTCAGCCACTGGGCTGCATATGCTTGACACTGTTTGAGCATGAGGTTTGTCAGAAGCAGTGGCATCTGGCAGGGAGGATTCTTCATTTACACATTCAAGGTTCGTGCGGTTTACCGAGCTCTTCTACTTTGGGTCAGACACAGCTTGTGGGAGCATTTTCTCCTTAGGTTTTACAGTTTGGAGGAGACTGAACATATTGGTCCGCAGGACTGCTGAGAGGTAATATTTGAGACTGGGATTTTAATAGGAATATTTGCATACAACTGTGTGCTCTGGAATGAAGACTCACTTTTCATTCACCCAGGCAGCTGATGTAGGTTCCCACACTAAGTACAGAGAGAAAAGGGAAAGATCTAAGACTACACATCAGGACAGCAAGAAGAATCTGGACATATCTCAAAATAAGAATTTTGGTTATGTACCAGGCACTTATTCCATCACTTTGACTCTATTATGCTGACACTCAGTGAATTCCCATCCTCTTCTGCATTTTTGAAGCAGAACCACAACCCTAGGAGAAAATATATTATTAAATTTTTCCCCCTGTTTTTTTTTTTATGCAACCATTGTCTGCTTTTGAATGCTCTTTAGGGGAACTGAGTCTGTCTTCCAAATGCTTTTTTCCATAGGGTACAACAGCTCTTTCTTGTCTATCAGGAAACATTACTGGCTTTTGCTGGAAGAGCATAATGAAAAAGCTGTTTAGGTTTTACAAGTTCTTAAAAAATAATTTTATTACTGTCAAGTGGAACCACTTTTAATGTTTCCATATCCTAGATGGCAGTTATCAGTGTTGACAGAAAAAAGGGGTAGAGAAAATAGTAAATAATCTTTTAAACCGGAAGATTGTATGTGTATCCAAGCACCTAGCAGCTCTGATACAGATAGTTTATCTTCAAATCAGTAGGAACAGCCACATGGCTGCATCATCTTACCTGATGGAAATCCTATTCTATTTTTGTCACTCTGCCCCAAGATTATGGAGGGGAGAGGCAGTGAGAAGGTTTTATGAATCCTTCAACAGTATTTCACACCCCTCACTCCCAAATGATTGTGGAAAAAATGATGATGGTCTGTAATGCCACAGGCCATGCTCATTTCTGTGAATCAGCACTGGAAGGGCTCCACTGGTGCACTTTAGGTCCCTTCCCATCCCTCAGATTGTCACAGAGCCAGTGTTCTCCCTTCACTGGGCGTTGCTGTGCAAAACACATCCTTTGTTGCATGGCAAGTTGCTTGATGGGCTGCTCAGTCCCAGACTGCATGTCTGTGTGATGGTTTGCGAAGGAAAAAAGGCATGTAGAATCCACCACACACCTCCATCCAGTAACTGGCTTCACTTCTTCAGACCCTTGTATGGTTAGGAACAAGGATCAGTAAAGATAAATGGTATCTTTGGTGGTCATTCGAGTTCAGCAGAAAACTCCTAGGGGGCGGATGAAGTGTGTCTGGCCTCTGCTGCCTAACGACCTTTTTTCTGGAGAGTGTCGCGCTGAATTTGTAGTTGTGTCTCCTTGTTTAAACATTGACTTTCAATTTATTACTTAAAGGACCCAGCCTTAAATTAGAGATGGGTCATTATTTGCCCTTCCTAATGGTAAACTGAACTGTGCACACAAACATATCAGAAACAGCTGAGGGTAAAATGCTTTCTAGTCTGGCAGCCCAGCACTTTATGCTGGTGTCACTTTGATTAACATAAACTGTCAGTGGCCATGGCAGTTAGAGAAAAGTTTGTCTTTATTACCTGGAAACTCAGCAAGACAGTTGTTATTGCTTTGATATGGCAGTAGGATGGAAAACTGATAGTCTGTGATGCCCTGTGTTGGGTGCTGTGTGAGCATGAACCAGAAAGTCTGTTTCCATTTCCTGGTGCTTGGAGCAGAGGGCTCTGGCCTCCTTGGCCACACACCATTTTCAGGCAGGCAGTAGACATCCTCCACAAGTGTTCAGGCAGGGCTCCTAAGAGTCTGCACTGACTCAAGTGAAAATCCAGCTCAGTGTTAAGCACAAACAAATAAGGCCCTCTGGAGACACAGCCATACTGTTTACGCTTCTTCTTAGGCTTCCTTAGCGCTAGGGATATCAATAGGCAATAATATAAATCTATCCAGTAGTTTTTTCACCTTGTAGGATCTGTATCTCATTAATTTTTGTTGGCTGGAGAATATATCCACTAAATACCTAGTGGATTAAGCTCACAAAAGTAAGTATGATGGTCTTGGTTTACATGCTAAGCAGTGTTTCCCAGGTAATCCTTTGCTTTTTTTCTCCATCACTTGCTGAAATGTAGCTACATGTAACTAGAAGGGAGCCATGTGGGAATAAAAGCATCCAAACAGTGAGACATGCTGCTGTTAGGAGCATGGAGGTTGGGCTGAAGGGCCTAAACAAACTTCATTTACTGTAGGTAACAGACTGTCTATATTGCTGTGTGAATTCAACATTTTCTAGCAGTTATGAATTTTGTGGTTGATACACAATTTCTGTTGTTGCATAAAGGATTGCAATAGAAAATCAAGACTTGGCCAAGCTGGTGGAGTTTCATTCACTGCTGGGATGTTTCTTCTGATGTGTAACTATCCTCCAAAATTGATCCTCTATACTTATCTAGGTCACATCTACCACTTCTGACCTCCCCCTCCAGCCCCCACATTTAAATGTGAGAGTGATACCATTCTACAGTCAGAAATGTTTGCAGGTTGGGATTTTCTTTGGCCTCCTTATATTTACTTGTTTGTTTCCTTATAACGTCATGGTTCTGCTTGGAAATATGTTTGGCTACTCAGGAAGAGTATCCATTGCAATTTACGCTTCCTGACCTTTTGTGAAGCTAAAATAAATTGCTTTTTGGAAAGAAACCAGAAACTCTCCTCTCTGTTCCTCTCAAAGAAATCTGACCTTACAGTTGTTTCTTATGGAGACAGTAGAAGCTTCTTTGAGCCAGAGAAAAGGAAGAAGGAAAGGGTAAAATTTTCCTATGTTGACATTTAATTTTTTTTTTTATATAATTCAGATATTCCTTGACAGACATGGGGTTTTTCAAACCTTTTCTCCTATTGGCAGGGCTGCTTTGCCTGTCATGCCTTATGCACTTAACTCCTTGTTGCTTTAACTGAGTATCTGGCACCGCCCCAGCCACTGTACATGTGTTCAGTCTCCTGGAGCCCTGATGTGGCTGCTGCTGTTCCCTCTAATGCACAGCCAGAAAGGATGAGCAGCCATGCACAGATTGGACAGAACTAACGAAGCAAGTGTCTGCGAGCCCCTCATACAGCCTTGCATGAATTCTTGGAGATATTCTCCCAGCTACAGGGATCATGGGTGGGAGTTGAGCTGCAAATGCTGCACAGGTATTGCATAGGAAATAGAGGAAATAAATTCTGCCAGCTGATGAGGGGTCATCACTCTGGCACTTTTATGGTCTTGGTGATCAGAGAGACGCAAGCACTGCATCAGCTTGCAGCCTATGCTGCTCAGGGGAATTCCTGGAGCCTGGAGGTTCAGGTGCTGTCAGTGCAGGCCTTAGATAAGCTCTGATGTCTTCTCTGGGCATCTGATTTCAGCTGCAGGTTTTTCCAGGGAGTGCTCCACTCTGTCCAGGAAAGAAAAAAATCAGCTGACTTACATATGTAACCTTTTGCTTTTCCAGACTAGGCACGTGTGTTTGGAAGAAAATGACAGGATTAGGAGAGCGGTGACCATGAAGTTCTCAATCTTAATCATGAGCCTATCTCTTAACGAAGTCTGAGGCTCAAGGCTGCATAAAGTATTTTTAAATTGCTCTCTAAATTGAATAGTAATGAACCATCCTGCACATTGTTAGGGAAAACAATGCCATTGCAATCAGGAGATCAGGAAAAGTTCCTTTCTGACAATTCTTTTTAACAATGTGATACAATTTATCTGAAATTTGGGGAACAGTTAGGGGCAAAGGGAGAAGCACCCCTCCCTTTGGTTAACCTTGTTCGGGAAATGTGAATCACTGAACTAAATAAAGTTTGTAAAAGATGCTCTGAAAATACTATGCTACGCCCTATAATTCAGCCAAGAATGAAGGAGGCGGGAAAAGAAAACATCAAAAGTCCCTGCTCTTTTTATATTGCTTCCTGGCACATTTCTCTTCCCCCACTTCCCCCTCCCCATCTTCTTTCTGGTTTTGTTTTGTTTCATCTTTTTTTTTTCCCCCTCTCTTTTTTAAAAAAAAATCCTTCTCATTTTGTAAAGCTGGTACCAAAACTTTAACAACAATCTTGTTGTCTACAGATGACAACAATGAGAAATGCCAAAGGAGAAGTGAGTCCTGTAGGGACCGGAGGATAACAAAGACAGTTTTCAACATTTTTATTAGGACCTCATGATGTACACATGAAAAATTAAGTTCAGAAATGAACTGCTCTTCAGATGGCGCCGTTTAAGTCTGGAGGATGTTAACATTCCTGCTGCATGACAGAGGTCCCCCCACCCCCTGTGTCGATACTCATCCTGCTCAAAGGGGCAATAATATCTAAGGATGAACAGGCTGGGCACCAAATCCTGCTTGAAGGCTACTTTCACAGACTTACCTTGGGATTTCCTAGCATACTCCTGCCAGGGTCAGTTTGCCCTTGAGGGCTAGGCTGCCTGGCTCTACGTCTATGCAGTGCTCCAGCTGCTTCACCATTTCCCCACATTTGAATGTATGCTTGGGCAGAGAGGATTATCAGTGGTAGAGTAGAAAAGGTAGTAGGAAAGTACCTGTCCCTGAAGTATGGGAACAGGGGTTTTGATGCTTTTTGAACAGCCGCTCCTGTAGTCAGGTGGCATCGCAGGAAAAGAGTGTAGACTGTTTGTATGGACAAATCCAGCTGTGGTACCCCAGTGGTGCAGGCCTGAGTGGATGATGGGAGTATGGTAGGTGGTGGCAGGATGACAGCGGGCATTGGGAGGCCCTGAGCTTGGTCCCCCAGTGCTTGGGGCATCCCTTCAGAGTCTGGCATTCAATCTTACCTGTTCAATGGAAGTTTAGCAGGGGGAGCATGTGTGGTTCACTTGAACAATGTTCTTCTGGAACATGCCTGAATCTGCCCCACTCTCCTAACTGTGAAGAAAGCAGCAAAAGGGACTGAACTCTCTTATTTTCTGGTCCTTTCTAAAAAGCCATGCTGCTGGGGGTACCACTGCTGCTCTGCCCTCTTGCTGGCCCTGATGGATCCCTTGTGGGTAGCTCAGAGGGGTTGGGCCCCAGAGGTGTGCAGCTGCCTGGGCTTTGCAGGGAGGGGCAGCTCTCACTGCCAGGGAGGTACAAAACCAGCTTGCTGTCTGCTTTTCCATCTCTGTTTCGCTGCCTGACCTCTTGCCCCACCTCGCAAAAACAAATGGCGCGGCCTGACTTCCAGGTGCTTTTACTGGTAAAGGCCCATGGTGGCAGATGCAGCGGGAAGAGAAGGGAAGGGAAGGGAAGGGAAGGGAAGGGAAGGGAAGGGAAGGGAAGGGAAGGGAAGGGAAGGGAAGGGAAGGGAAGGGAAGGGAAGGGAAGGGAAGGGAAGGGAAGGGAAGGGAAGGGAAGGGAAGGGAAGGGAAGGGAAGGGAAGGGAAGGGAAGGGAAGGGAAGGGAAGGGATTTTTCTCCCCAGGCCACCAAGCTCTGCAGCCACTATTTAGCCTGAGGGCTGGACTAGCACGCATGTGGCTCAGGCACTCCCTGTGGAGCACTAATGACCTTTGAGTCTGTAGCTCCACTGTCCCCAGACCTGGTGCTTTTCCATCTGGTTCCTGCTATTCCCTTAAATCCCTGCTGGCTACTTAATAGCAGGCAGGGAGTTTCAGAGAAGCTGAGGTCACTTTGACTCACCAAATGTCACTGCTTCTAAACTGGAACCAGACTGAGTTGAGGGTTGTGTTTCTGCTGGAGGAAGCAATGACCAAAGTGTCCTCTTGACTCTACCCCAGATGTTGATCACAAGCCCAGAGCCTGAGCTCAAGGTTTACTTTGTGTGAGGGTCAGTCTCTGCAGTACATTTATGAACATGCCCCTGAGTAGACTGCTTTTCTTTAGATGTGGGTTTTATGTCAAAATCCTTTTCTATTTTGTGGGGGGTTTTTTGTGTTTATGTGTACTCTAGTTTGTGTGTACCTGAAAGTGCCCAACCTTTGAATCACCTTGTCTCTGTGAGGAATGTCTGAGCATTCACTAGCCCAGTGTGGCCAAAGAAACTTCTACATGTCTTTAGGGTCAGTGAAAGCCGAAAACATGATTTCTGACAATTGCTTGGCTTGCAGACCTGCTGGTAGCACCAAGGAGCTGTGGCCAGTTAAGTACTACTGAAACAACCCCTGAGCCTGGTTGTGCTCACTCGTGTCTCTGGCTGCACTGTGCTGTCAAGGAGCAGAGCCTTGTGCCAGGAGAGCTGCCCCAGAGACTGCTGAGCAGCAGGGCACTGCTCTTGATCTGTGGAGACAAGGCTTGAAGCTGCCCTTCAATGCAAAGCTTGACTGCTCTGCTGAAGAAGTGATTATGCTGCCCTTCTAACCCCTCACCCTTTTTCTATTTTTTTTCTTTTTCTCCTCCTAAGAAAGTAATGGGGGAAAGTTTGTGAGAGAATAGTGTTTGCTGATCTTGTGCAAAGCATGGTGACAAATGATGGCTGGAGAAGCATGACAAGGCATGTAAACTTGTGCTAATGGAAACCTGTGTGCTAGCTGAGTGTTTATTCAGGCCTGTCATTGTCAACAGAGACCTCTTTACGAGTATTGTTTGTAGTAACAAGTGCACCATGAAGGAGAATGTGGCTTTGAATTCTATGTATTTGCTTCTTTGAAAGAAATTATAAAAAGAAAAATTAGAAGAAAAGAAGAAAAAAGACATTACCCCATTTTTACATGGAATAATGGTAGTAAAAAATTACCTGTTTTGGATATATTGGATTTAATCCAATAAAAAAAATTAATGTTTGCACATTCTGGATATAATCAGCCTACTTTTTATAAATCAAACTTCCTCTTAGTTGCATTGTTCTCATTGGTACTGATGAACATATGTTACTGTCCCAAATGTATGCATCCAGTTTGTCACCTGCATCTTTTGATATCCCTGGCTGAAGCAGGATCACAAAAGAAAGGGACAGCAGTGTTCCAATGTGTTTTCTCTGCAAAGCAAGAGGTAAAAGAGATTGTTGAGCAGACTGTCACACTGATTCTTGTGGCTGTTCAGCAAAATGTTTCTCAACTAAACAAACAATAGTGAAAGTTCATTTTTAATAATTCACTGATTTGCAGTTATTTAGACAAAATACATACAAATTCTTAAACATGGCGTAAACAAAGGGCTAAATCTTATTTCAAAACTACATTAGAATGTAATGTATACATTCTGTAGAAGAAGAAGAGAAATATCCAAGGAGTTTTGCTTATATTTGACTGAATTTATCACATATACCTTTTTGCCCTGTTTAAAATATAAGAATATCCTACGGCTGTAAATTTTTGCCAACCTCATGGACCTATACATATACCATTGAAGTGGGTACCAGTCGATTGAGACTGGGAGTTCAGAGAATCAGAAATAGGACTAGATAACTAGGGCAACGAACTTCATCTACTTTTGGCAATTTAGAATAGCATCCAAGGTTTGCCTGTCAGATCTCCTGAGCTTCATCACGAAGAAATGAGTGTGTGATGGCATACACAGGAAATTTGGAATTGGTCTGTTTCTAATTCCACTCTGGCTTACTGTGACTCCTAATTTCATCATGCCTCAGTGTCTTTTACTTTAAAAATGCAAAAAAACTGCACTCAGCAGTACTTTCCTCAAAAATATACTGTGAAATTTAGTTGCTTTAAAATTCTTGAGGAGAGTTTTGGAGAGAAGATCCCATTGAAGATCTGCATCTGCACAATGAAGCAGAGATTAGTTTAAGTGGTGAGCATGGCCAATGCAGTGATCTTTGAGCTGAGAGAGGAGTTCTGACACAAATGTTGTTCTCTTATTTTCTGGTTCACTGGTCTTCTACAGAGATTGCTGCTGTACCGGGGTACCAGTAATGGCCCCTGCACGTCTTGGTAGAGCTGATTTTAGGGTCAGGCCCAGATGTATTTGAGGTATGCTGGCTCACCATCCAGACCTCTCCCAAACACAACTTAAATCCCAAAGATGCAGCAGAAACTGTGGGAGGCAGTGCTGCAGTCTGTTGTATGAGATAAAGTTCTAATCTCTCCTGTTTCCCTTGGCAGTCCTGCTGGCTGGGCACACAGGAAAAGTATTCAAGTCATTTATGCATCTGGCATTTTTGTGTAGCCTTGGGAGGATCCTGCTTACCAGGCTCTGCTCTCTAGTTCAATAGAAACAACACTCAGTTTTTGAGCCTCTCAAGGGCTTAACTCCCTGTTGCTTGGAAAAAAAGTCAGCATCAGATCTTAAGGTGCTGTGCAGTTAAAGTTTTAGGGTTGGCTGTTGAAGTAATCTAGGAGGTAAAGTGTAAAAACCTGCTCCTGGAAAGAAGTGGAAATGGAAAGAAATAATACATTTGAGTACATCGGGACGAGAATGTGCAAAGCAATTTAAGCCAGAACAGTTAAGCATTGAACAGTGGCTGGTGGAAGATTTGCTGTCAAGTGTTTCCATTTTTCTTTATCAACTTGAGAAGTGAGCAAATTGCTGGCATTCAGTTCAAAAATTACATGCCCAGACCTCTGCAGACAATGACAAACTCTTTCATATGCTACTGACTTCAGAATCCAAATTATACTGGTTTCATCTGTGCTTAAATACTGGGCCTGCTAGCAATGTGCTTGACAATGTTTCCTGGCCAGAGCAGGCAACAATTAATTGGTTTTTACATGCTTACATTGGACAGAAACTAACCCCTTGTTGGAAAGAACCACATATGAAAATAGTTGTGACAAAGAGCCTGGAGTCAAAGACTCAAAGTCACCTAAACAAAATCTCTTATTTCCTTTTCCTTTCATCAGGAGGTATCTTTGAATTTTTTCAATGAAGTATCTTACCAGGATCCCCTGGTTTCCATGACTCAGAGCTGTGGGTCAGCAAGCAGCATAAACTAGCATTGCTCCCCGCCCAGGTCAGCCAGCCTGCCCTAACACAGGATATGCAATCAGGGTGCATTATTCCCTGCATGTGGCTCCAAGGGCTCTGTGTTTCCAAATGGCCCAGTGATGGAGGGACTGACAAACCTCACTTGAGGACCTAGCCATGGTTCTCAGTTTTGCTGCAGAGACACACTTGTAAGCATAGCCTTGACTCCCTACTCTTGCTCTGCAGCACTGCTTGAGCTGCTTTGACAGTCCAGAAGAATAGAACATTGCAAGGTGCCTTCAACAGCCAAGAGCATTGCTCCTGAATGCCCAGTTTTATTAAGAACCTTCGAAATTCCCTGGTTAAAAACAGATGTGCTTTTCTAATTCTTCCACTGAAAGGTTAATTTTGTATTCGTTACCATCCAGGTGATAAATTTTGTCATCAGTATACAGCTAGTAATTTGTCTCTAGAAGGGTTAAAGAAAAGAAAACTCTGAGTCATTAGAAAGGAATAATTCCTTTATTTGAAGCACACATGAAACAGGAGTCCGGATGGCAAAGGAACAAAGCTTCATTCTTTCATGCGCATTTGCTGAACGCCTTGGTGTCTTAGATAAAGGACAAGTATCTACTGGTGGATTAACATTATGAAAAAGTCAGGATTAAAAAAAAGAAAAATTCTCAGTGAGGCTGTGTAATTGAAACTCCATAGCAGTTCAAAAGCTTAGGCCAGTAAGCTCCTGGCCACCAGCTAATTCATGTATTTTATGACAAGAAGGCAGAATGCTAATTAACAGAACACCATATGGAGGGAGAGAATGAGAGAGCTGCATGGATATTCAGTGACAACCATCTGAACTTCAGAGGCAGTACAGAGGGCTATTAATGCACTCCTTGCCCCGTCTGAGAGTGCTGACCTCACTTCTAATCCTGCCCCTCCAGGGTACTTAATTTCCAGCATTGCTCAACCCAGTCAGGCCTGTTTAACAGTTTCTTTTCTGAGTTAGTCTCTTTGAAGAGGCCCTATTTTCTGTTCAGTGACATGAAAGAGATACTGATGTTGATTATCAAAGGCATGTGCTCCAAACCACCAAGTGTCTAATGCCCAGGGGAGGTAATATTATCTCTGCCTTCAACATTTACATCCTCCCCCCAAGAAAGATGTGGTGGTTAACTAGCACGTCTTTTTTCTTTCCTACTAATTTTACATGAGCTATTAATCAGAGGGGAAAATTAACTAATTCTTCAGCTTGTAGGTCATGCTGGGGCAGCATTCTCATCTAGATTAAAAGGACTGTGGACTGGTGCAAAGTCAGCTGTGCTGTTCCTTGGAGCCAGACAGGTTTATGTACGGTCTTTTTGCCACATTGCACCGATGAAGTTTCACTGCAAGTCAGTCCAGTGACTGCAAACCTTAGCCCAGCTGCACAGCTGGAGGGCTGGCTACCCCCACCTACTCCTGCTTCTGGGAGGAGTCTGCTCCACCTACCAGCTGCCAGGGTAAAGATCAATCAACATCTGCCTGCTTACTGCGAAAGGGGAAAAAAAATTTCTCCTGAAGAAGGAGCTCGTGGGCATTCACCTTCTGATGAAGAGGGAAGGTCTTTCTACCAAGCAGTCATAATTGCCTGAGCTTTAAACCCAGAAATCCTTGAAATTCCGCTATGGGCAGGTGGAGCTAAGAGGTAAAATAGGGGAAGCAATTGCTACCTTAAATGAAACTATTGCTCAGGGTTTCTTTCTATAATGTTTCCCTTCTCACCAACTGAGGAACTTTGTCTGATGCAGGGCAGCTGCAGAGAGAGCTGTGGCTCAGCGTAATTGCATAAAGCACTGACAAGTAACGCCTTATCTGAATGTCCTGAAACCAAAATTATCATGCATGTGCAGCGATGCAGTGATTCAAGTCTTGTCCCATCATGACCCTCACTGCACAGCAGCTATACTAGGCATGCATGTATATATCATGCTTTTTACCATGGATTCTGGGATCTGGACTCTAGAGCTCAAGAGGTCTCCTTCAGCTTTGTGTCAAGTAAGATTACACAAAACCAGAGAGCGTTTTCTTGAGATGGCAATTGAATTCTAACATCTCACCTTGTGTTTCTCTGCATAACTTCCCCCCTGTCACTTTTGTCACTTTTAAGGTACATTCTGATTTCCTAGATGACAAAAATAAGCAATCCTAGAGTGCTGGAGGAAGCAGTTTATCTGAGGTTTATCTGGATCAGTATTTCTTTATCTTTTGCCCATTTTAAGATCCTAGAAATAATATTTCATTTGCTGATTTTTTAATGTAAAAGTTGCACACAAATCCATACTAAGGGATTTCAAGATACTGTGTGCGCTGATAATGAAAACAATGTAGATATGGTCACTTAGTTTTAAATTTTTATCTGTGATAACATTTTGAACTAAGGGGCTTGGAGTTGACAAAAATGGGTTATAGAAGCATCTAGACAGATTTATGGCAATTTAAGTAGGTCAGGTACTCTCTTTTAAGCTGAATACTAAAAATATTGAATACTCTGGTGAAGAGTATCTGATCTCTTTTCAGTAAAATATGGCCATGTGAGTTTCTATAACATTTTACAAATATATTGTATCAAGACACTGACTAAACACTTAGAAATGTGCTGTTTTACCAGTGTCTGAAGGCAGAACGAGCATGAGCTCCTCCACTACCAGTGGATCCATTGTGGGCAGCTGTCATCTGTTGGTTTGTTGGGCTTTTCTTTTATAAAGATGTAAATGCACGTGCAATATCTCATGTAATTATTGCAGCAGAGCACCCATAAAGGACTTCTGGCAATAGGAGTATCTGATCTGCACATGTTCTTGCTGCAATGCCAAGTCTGGGGAAGTTTTTCTGCTGCTTACATGTGAACCTGCCCCTCCTACAAGCAAACCTTAGATATTCATTCATTCTCTGTAAGAGCTGACCCCAAGTATCTTTGAGGTTTTTCACAAAAATTATTTTGACTGAAAGAATACCACTTAGGTCAAGACTTTAAAGCCTTTGCTATGTTTTTGCTTTTGTCCTTTATCTGGCATGCACAATACAGATAAAAGCCTCCTTTGGCACTCTTACATGGTTTTCAGCTCCATATTGCTACCAGCTAATGAGTAATCCCTTCACTACTGAATTGCTAATGAGTTTCTGCTAGGAAACACAGAAATAACATGTAGGAGCAGACATTCATGATGTGCCTTCAAAATTTCCTTGGATTTGGTCTTGCAGAAGAGGATTCAGCAGTGTTTTCCTCAGTCTTAATTAATCCCAGAATGAAAAAGCACCGAGCAGTGTTCAGACAGTTCCGTTCTGAGCAAGACTGACTTTTTTCAATAGTGTGTCTGCACATAATAATACATTTTGTGATGACTGGGCTTATTCTGCCAACACTTAGCTCTGGAACAAAGGACAATGGCAGCGGTGTATGAAAACGTGTGTAAAAGCCCTTTACTGATGAGATCTACACTGGACAGATCAAAAAAACCAGGATCCTTCACACAGGAGGAAAAAAAAAATATGATTGCAGTTTTATCTTGATTTGGAAACCAAGTGTTCTGGCTCATCACCAGCATCAGACTTCTGCTCTTTTATGCTTTAGCCTCTGGAAAGTCCAGCCTTGGACTGAGGCCACTGGTTAATAACTGCAGGCTGCCATTGATCCAGAAAACAGGAGGAGCTGACATAATGGCAGGGTTAGAGCTAACCAGACTAAATGAACCTCTGTTCCTCAATAGTGACTTGCAGGCAACCATGGAAAGAGCTAGCAGATAGTCCAGTCTCATGCTGAAATCAGGGCAGGCTGAACTGAACATCAAATGTTGGCTTTAATGTGATGTATTTTCCCAAAAATCCAATTTCCCACTAAGAGCATTGGTCTTTGTCGTAGGACATTCTTACATTTCCAACATTGCTTGTTCCAAGCAGAGTAACTTTACCTCATTTAAATTTCATATGTTACAATTAATACCTATATATTGTCTAATCCAACTTATTTCACCTGCGTCCTCCTGTGTACATAAACTCTGAATACTTTATGCAACAACAACAAAAAAAATTAAATGCTGTAGCAGTTTATCTTGCTTTGGTTATTTTAGACTAGCTGTTAACTAAGCTGTTAATATATTTAGCTCTTTCATTGGCAGTGGAAGACCTATAAAGAAGAAGACTACATTTGGAGCAGGATTGCAACAGCATATGTGTTTGCTCTTGTCATTTGACAGAAAATTAAGATTTTTTTACAATAGGCAAGCTGTGCAGCTCTGATTAGCTATATCCAGTTATCTCAAATAATCTTCTGCATTAAGCCTGTTTAGAAAATGGAGACTTTTAAGAGGAGGTGGCTAGTTTCCAGGACTGTAGCTTCATAGGAGTAGAACTCTAATACACCAGCATTTCCATTTCAGTGGCACTGGTACCATTTTGTTGGGATCTTCTTGTGTCTTACAGGGGAGTTTCTCTGAAATGGTTTAATTTTGTGTTTCCTTCAGTTTGAACACTCAACTCCTGATCTCAGAACCACTGGAATCCATGAATCTTTGACCACATCCCCCAGGCATAAGTGGGTCTATGTCAGCCTGCTGTGAGCAGGCTACATGATAACTACATGAATGCTGTGCAAACCAAACTTAATTAAAGGATGTTAGTAAAGTGGCATTTATAATATCCTGTAATACATACCACAGTTAGACTAAAATATATCTGCTTTTTAATAACTTGTCATAAATGCCCTGGACTTGGCTGTGATAGAGTTAATTTTCTTCTTAGCAGTTGGTACAGTGCTTTGTTTTGGATTTAGTATGAGAATAAAGTTGATAACACACTGATGTTTTAGATGTTGCTAAGTAGTGCTTATCCTAAATCAAGGACTTTCCAGTGTCTGATGCTCTGCCAGTGAGCAGGAACATGGGAATTTAGGGAATAGCTTAGCCAAAACAGCTGACCTGAACTAGCCAAAGTGATATTCCTTACTAGACAATGTCATGCTCAGTCTATAAACTGGGGGGATTTGGCAGGGAACCACCAGTCACTTCTTGGGGATGGATAGGGTATCGATCAGTGGATAGTGAGCAACTTTATTGTGCATCACTTGTCTTTCTTGGGTTTTATCCTCTCTCTCAGTCTCTTTTTCATTACAATTATTATTATTAATTTGTCTTACTATTGCCATTATTATTAGTAGTATATTTTATTTTGTTTGAATTATTAACCTGTTCTTATTTCAACCCATGAGTTTAACATTTTTTCCCAATTCTACCCCCACTGGGATGTGTGTGTGTGGGCCAGCAGCTTAGTTGACAGCTGGGGTTAAGCCACCTCAAAGCAGTATATAGGTTTTTCCACTGATGCAATTTCCACCACCAAGTTGAGCCAGTTGGCTGATTTAGACCCAATTTTGGGTCAGTTAAGTGTCTATGAATCAGCTGATTAATTATTACCTCTGCCAACACTACCCATTTTGCCAGTGGGCTGAGTAGCTGTGTAGCTGTGAGCAATTAGATAGGACATTCAGGCAGAGTATGATCTTCCCTAGAATGAACTCCTGTTATGTGGAAGCTCCGTGTCAATTTTTTCCTTCTCCATTCCCATTTCATAGAATTCTTGAGCCCAAAGGACATCCAAACTATAGGCTCTATTCATCTTTTGCATTATAGCCTTGCCAGTGACCAGCACCCTGGAAAGTGTCTTGTGTAGTTTATGGGAATGTAATGGTGTTTTAAAAAGTCACAGTATTTTATCCTGATGGTGTTGGTTCTCTGTGTTGTGAAATTTTGCTGTTGATCTGCTCAGTATTATTAAACAATGCTCAATTCTTTTATACTCTGGAAGGGACAGTAAATGGGTTTATTTTTTCAGTATCCTGAATTGCTATAAGAAGTGCTGGGGGCAAGTCCAATCTCAAAGAACATTCATCCACATTTCATGTGCTAAGTTCACAACAGTTAAGTACCTCTGTGCTACTCAATAGCTGTTGTTAGCTTAAAATAAGGTAGGCAGTTTCCTCTACATTCCCTCCTGAAGCCAGAATTTTCCCCATATTGTTCATTTGATAGTAATAATCCACCAAAATTAATTTCAATTATAGCACTGCTTCTTTTTCTGCTCTCCTTTTTCATGCCAAGCCTTCTTGCAGAATTCTGTCAGTTTCTTTTACAGGATTTATTCCCCCAAATATACCTAAGAAGGTGGTTTTAATGTTCCATACTAAAAATCATTCTTTTTCTGGGGCCACTTTGCCTGTCCTTATACTGCCAGACAGAGATACACAAAAGCATTATATAATTTATTGAACATTGGAACTGATCTAGATAGTCCTTCTCCTTCCATTACACTGCTCATCTGAGCTCAGCAACCATCAGAGAAATGCTGGTGGTCTTGAACATGAACTGCTATGTTTTTCCAGTTGACAGTTTTGAGTGGAGGCAGAGTTGGCCCCATACCTCTTTTTCTGGGCAGAGATTTTACATGCAAAGCAACAAATGCAACCTGTGGTCAAAGACTAATGTAACTATTCTTAGTCAGTTATTTCATCCTTACACAAACATCTTTCAGCATGGCTGTTCTATACAAGACAACACTTGGATGGTTTCAAACAGATCTGCTGTTGCCATTCTGATTATGGCACAGCCAAGGGTTTTGATCAGTACAGTAGGCAAAAAGGCTGCTGGCTGAATGGAAGAGTCATTTTTGAAAAAAAATGCTCCAAAAGTAAAAGGCTGCAAATCCAAATTTGATCTGCTAAGCCCCAAGCTCCCCTCAATAATTCCCAGTTATGACCACACATCTTGAAGAAATAACATTTCATAGTAACACAGGAACCAGGAATCATTCCATGAACCTATCATATTCCATTTGTAAATCATCTTACACCTTGCAGTCCTATTCCCACCTCCAAATCTCTACTAAGTTGCAGAGCACAAAGAAGAAAAGGCACAGCAACACAGTGCCTCCATCTGTGTGCTTGCTTATTAGAATGGGGCTCACTCCTTGGCTGTGGCACAAATGATAATGTGCCCCTTAAATTCCCTCTTGTAATTTTTCCACTGGTTTACCTCAAGAGGGGTTGTGTAAGATGGAGGGGAAAGCTCCTTTGCAATCATGCACTGAATATGAGAAGCGTCCATAAGACAGTGAGGATCTGGGTGAGTGCAGTCTGTGGGACAAGGCAGTGTGACCCCAAGCAGGGAGTGGAAGGCAACTTGTTCTGCTAAACCCTACACATACCAAACATCTTCTGGTGTGCCCATGTGTGTTAAACCACCATGAAACTCCTAGGGAAGAAAATGATGTCATTCATGCAATTCCACCCATAATCTAAACCAATCTCTGGCCCCGGTAATGAAAACATTTGCCCACTGTAAACTACAGAGTGGCATTTCCTGCTGGGTCTTGAATTGAGACAAGAGCAAAGCTGTACTGCTGTGGGAGCAGAGCTGAGGAGTTCCTGCTACATGTTGCTGGCTGTTTCTCCAGGGTAGGCAGGATCAAGCCCTAGCCCCAGAGGAAGAAAGGCAGTGGAGCTTCTCTTATGGTGGTTCTGTCCAACTGCACGAGGCAGACAATCTTCTGTAGAATCAGTTCTCTCACAAGACACTAAGCTATTTGTCAGGCTTTTCCTCTTGGTTTTATTCTGCCTGTGACCACAGCTCACTTGCCGTTTGAAAGAAAATGTCCTTTTCATGGGACAGAGGAACAGGGACTCCTGCAATGCTCCCCAGCCTACTTGCTGCTGCAGAAAGCCCTCCCTGACTCAGTCACTTCGCAGCAGCCAGGGCTTTGTGGGTGACTGCTCACACGCCAGCTACTCCCTGCAGCTGCCTCAGGAATTGTCTGCTTGCCTGGGGCTGAAACCAGAGTGTCAAGTTAAAGCAGCTTCTGCTCAGTCCCCAAATTCACATGTAGAAATCATGAGAGGCAGCCTGGCCTGTGCAATGTGCCCATGGTGTGTGCTTGCATTTGCTAGCATGACGAGAGTCCTGAAGAGGCTTTGAAACACTGTGAGGATTCTTCTCCTTACTTGACTTGTTGTGCCCCATTGCATTACATTTGACTTTGCTGATGAGCACAAGGAATGCCTCTTGTGAGCTGGCAAGCAGCCCTATGTTGTGGTTTGAAAATCTTCACAGGTGCCTTCATGCTCCTCCTCTCCCCTCCTCCATCAGCCTGAGGGGTTTAGGGGCAGGCAGGCAGGCAGGCAGGCAGGCAGGCAGGCAGGCAGGCAGGCAGGCAGGCAGGCAGGCAGGCAGGCAGGCAGGCAGGCAGGCAGGCAGGCAGGCAGGTGGAAATGACCATGGAGAAGAGAGGAAGCATAGCTGAAGACAGCAGAGCTGGAAGCCTGGCATGAGAAAGGGGAATATGAAGGCAGAAAGAAGAGGGTCAAACAAAAGTGTTTTGAGGAAGGAAGTAGAAATAAGAAGGAATCCTTTCTAGTCTGGATGTTCCCCTGCCTCTGTGATTGCATGCTGTCCTCAGGTATTCTGAGTACTGCTGTGTCATGTAGGCTTCTGAGCATGGTGGTGGGAACCAAGGGGCTGGAGAGTGCAGTAGTACTTGGTAGTTTCTCTAGAGACAGGGTGAGATGCAGATGCTACGCGAAGTCATTTGCATTGCTTGATCTGTTGAGAGCTTTCTCTCAGGTAAAAGCTGTTGCCTATAGCTAAAGTATGGAAAGACAGTATGACTGTGTCCTTTGCAAAGACAGCTCAATAATTATAGAGGAAAGGAAAATACATATAAAATGAGATAATGTGTGTCACAGAACACCTTAAAAATCCTGTGCTGAGTTTCTAATGGCACTGAACCCTCTGAGGAGGGTTCATGACCTTTACAGATCATCGTCTTTGATCTCAGCCTTCTTCCCAAATTTATGTATATGCTCCTGCTCTGTATTCAGCAAGCTGAATGAATGAATGAATGAATGAATGAATGAATGAATAAAAAAAATAGTTAATATGTGGCACGAAATGCTAACCTAAACTTTCATAAATGGATTCCAGTTTGTAACTGTCCAGTTAAGAAACTGCAGCAGCTTTACAAATCAAATTATACTAGACTTGGGCAAGCCAAGTGATCAAGTACAGCCAAGCCATAGTGAAACAAGCCAAAAAATCAGACATCAGCCAACAAGGCTGACTAAATATGTGGAATATGAAAAAGAAAATACATAATATGCAAGATCACTGTGGCCACCAGGAAAAGGTGCCAAAACATCTATCCCTGCTGGCTTTGGTTCTCTTGGCCTGGATCTACATGGGGATGCTGAGCTGAGCCCAAAAGAGTATCAAGCATGAGCCTGGCCTGCTCCTTCATTGGCTCAAGAGCTCATCCTTGACAGCCTATGTGAACTGGGCTCACTATGGAGATTGGCTCGTCCATAGGGAAAAAAGCAGAAAAGCCTGACCTGATCTCCCCTCATTGCCCCTGAAATGAGGCCACCTTTCAAGGTTTCATCAAGATCGCTCACACTGATGTTGTAATACTAATTTCTGTTTCTGGTTTTTCAGCTGTGATCTGACTCGTGAGAGCTAATGCCTCTGGAAGCAGCCAAGTCTGCTTTCATTTGTGGTTCTTTCTCCACTGCACAAACATCATAGGTTTAGAGAGGTGTGGAATGCATGGTGAATGCTTCCAAAGGCCAAAAGTACTCCAAATATCACATTGACGCAAAAGCGTTTCATTAGTGTTTTTAATTTATCTAATGAGATTCTTCATCAAGGTCTGTAGATGGCAGTAGGCTGGTTTTCTTTGAGGTATTTTGCTCAAATACTTATGCAGCAGGGCATGTGTTTTTCTCTACACAAACATGGATCCTCGGCGGGGTCAACCCGCACTTAAAGTGGGAATTAGATGCCATTCTCCAATGATTTGGGTCAAGGGTTGGGGAGATATTCAGGGTACTTGATTACTGTATGCAAAACTGTTGACCAGGCGCTTAACCACAAATACCAACAAATAAAGAAATTTCCTATATATCAACAGTAAAGCTGAAAAGTAACAGTACAACAGTACAATATGTCAACTTTTGATATTTACCTGTCTCTGGAGTCTCTCAGCTTTGTGCTCCTTATATTTAAAATGACTTTTGGGAAGAGAGACAAGTGACTTAAAAATAGATAAGAAGAGTAAAAAAATGCCTGAATCAGCAGTGAAAATCTCTGTGGAGTCTTTCAATTGCCAGCAGTGGGTTGTTGGACCAAGGGACCAAGGCTCTCCTGAATTAGGAGTTAGTCAGAGACACAATGTTTGGCTCAGAACATGCACTCAAAAAAAAAAAAAAAAAGTATTCATTCAGATTTGATGGTGATATGCAAAACAAATGTTAAAATTATTAGTGTTACTTACGTGATAATTGTTTTTCTTCAGGGCAAAACAGTAATTTGAAGAAACCAGAACCACAACTGATCTTTTGGTTTGTAATTACCTTTATAGATGCACAATTGCATATTTGGCTCTGGCAATTGAAATTATTCTATTTGCTTTTCTTTGTGCATGTTGTCTGTAATTACCGCATCTGAGCACAGAAGATGCTCTGTTGTTGTTTTGCGAGACCAAAAGGATGAGGGAGCCTGTGGTTTAGTTGCTGGATAATTTCAAAGGCATTTTGAATACAACAAAATTCCTAAGGAATTGCCTGCTTTGTTGAGTTACTTTTATTATATTTCTTTCTTTCTCTCTCGCTTTTTTTTTTTTTTTGTGCTCTTAAGGGTGTGGAGTGGGAGGAGAGATGACAAGACCATATGGGCTTATTTACTATTCACAGAGGAGTTCAAGCATTTCTGTGCCTGCTCTAAGTATTGTGGAATGTTGCTAACAATTGTAAATAATTTAATGCTTATTTTGCAATGTGCTTGAACTGCATGACTGAAACTGTTGGTTATTTTGCTATTGTCATGAATGGATGGAAAATGAGATCTTAAACAAAAATGTGATGCTGAAGAGTTCTTCCCCTTTCTTAAATCTGCAGATAGTTTCATTAGTGCTCTCCTCTGATTTTTGGAAAACAAAGGGCTGGATGAGAAGGACTGGTCGAAACATGAGGATTATGACTAAGGATGGACAATTCAGCATGATTGTACCATATTTTCCTTCCCCCTGTACAAAGAACAGAGAACTTTGTTCTGTGATCTCTCTCTGCATGAAATACTCATAGCATATATTAAATTTGTCCATTGGCATACTTGCTCATATATTTTGATTTTTATTTGTTTAATTGGAAAGGTCCCTTTATGGCATTCTGGCATAGTAAAACCACTCTGACACAGACATAATTTCCAAGGACTCCTTTCTGATGTCTAGACTTCTATCATATACACATACATATTCTTGTACACAAAAGAAGTGTTATGGGCTACAACCTTGCCCATTTGGCAGAAGAGGACTCTTTTCCATAAAATTGAGGATTACGTGTGCTGCTTTCAGCCAGTGGAATAACCTCCCCCAGGAACTGAGGTCCTGCTGCCAGTGCAAATTGACTTCTTCAGTCTTGTCTTCTGTGGTATAGATATACATCAACACACATAACTACAATTTAAAGTAACCCCTCAAAAATAATACAACCCAACGAACTTCACTGCTCATGCCTGTCTTCCCTGAGGAATGGTGAACAAACAGATGATATGGGCCAAATCTTAGTCACACAAGAAACTTTCAGAAACTGCTCAAAAGCTATGGTAAAGTGCAATATTGGAACATGAACACAACAGGAGGAAATATTCCCTGATTCTTCTTGCTGACAGCCAGCTAAACTTTTGGTCAGGACTTAGGCCTTTCTTGGCCTGAATCTCCCTCTTAAATGCTACTAATTTTGGTTACATACTTAATTTTCTAATACACACCTCTCCTTTGGCTTCATGATGGTCAAATGGGATATAAGTGAGGGCAAGGGCACACTCCACATTTTTTCCTGTGAACTATGAGAATCTGGTCCCAGAACTGAGTTAAACTGAGTCAGAGATGAGCCTCATTAATTTTGCTATCAGCCATGAGCAATTCCCTCGGGTCACTTGTGGTGTTGTTTCTTTAAGAAATTTGTTTCTACAGAAGAATTTTTGCTTTCTCTTACCTCTTCACCTGGACCTTGCTCTGTACTTTGAGGAACACCATAACTGAAGGAAGCAAAGAAAGTGAGATGTACAGCCTAGAGCTATCATACTTCCATTTTTACCCTGTAC
Organism: Catharus ustulatus; assembly: GCF_009819885.2. Taxonomy (NCBI): domain Eukaryota; kingdom Metazoa; phylum Chordata; class Aves; order Passeriformes; family Turdidae; genus Catharus; species Catharus ustulatus. The sequence continues at coordinate 107,338,094 of NC_046221.1, read as the reverse complement.
TTTGTCTCCCCTGATATTTTGTCAATTTAGATGACTTTCAGGAGCATTCAAAATTCTGAGATGTTTGAAAACCCTGAGACAACAGAGAGAAAGATGTGATAAAGTTAAGTGTGGTGCAGCCACAAACTGCATTTATCTCTCCCTGAAGGCGCCTCTTTGGGTGTGATGGCAGATGGAGAGCCCCAGGCAGACAGAAATGGGTGGAGATGCTCCAGAGAATAAGCCAGTGGATGAGTGAGGCTGGGGTGCCAGCCTTCTCCACAGTCAGAGACAAGGGAAAGAAACACCTCCAGGGAAAGATGGGATTTTTCCCTGTGTTGTACCTCAGTAGTATCTGGCTCTGTGTTATCAGTGAAGCTTCAAATAGCTTATCTTTTGCCTGCGTACGTATGAGTTTTTCCGCTTTGCCAGCCCAACATTTCTTCATTTGAACGTGTGAATAATAATCCCCTGAGTAGATATGGGTAATATAAAAGCATACTAAAATCACCAAATATTCAGGGAAAGATCTTATCTTTTGTTACATGGAAAGATGTCTGCAGTCTGGCTTCAATAAAGAAATAACTTAAAAGGCAGAAAAATAAGCAGCAGAACATCAGCTCTCACTTCAGTGTGTAAACTTTGGAAAGGCCACCTGTCAGATCCCTGGTGGAAAGCCGCATTTTGTTTGGCATCTGGCTGATTGCCATGATGAAATGTTGAAGTGTTTGGAAACCTGTGGAACTTTCTTCAAAAGGCACACTTCCCCTCCCCCCTTCTCTAAATAATTAAATCTTAAATGTTCTGGCTTGCAGTTAAGAAAAGATAAAACACAACGGCAGGATTCTTTCAAACACACTAGCTAATAATGTGGGGGCCTTTCGTGTTATTTATTTTAGCTTTCCCCACATGAATTACAAAAGAAATTGCCTCAGTGTCACCTTAACTTTTCATCCCAGGCAGTCACTGATTCTGATCTTGCTAACAGTGAAGTAAATCTGAAGTAACTATGCTGAAATGTGACCTTCTTGCAGAGGGCTGCCTATTTATTCAGTCCAAAATTGGCATGCGAACAGAACTGTGATCTTATAATTCTTATCCTGTCATGAAGTGAATCAGTCACTACAAGCTACTCCAGATTTGGGAGACTCACAAACCGCTCCTGATTTAGCCATTGTGGCTGAAAACAGAATGAGACCCACAAATTTCATCTGGGTGACATCTTGTCTTGTGAAAAGATAAAAACTTTACATTAAGTCTGTTTGACAACAGGCATATTTTGCTCTGATCACTCATTTTGACTGTTTTCCCCAGCAATACATTGTGTTTCAGGGTCCTGCTGGAAGCAAGTAGTTTCATGATTCCAGCACTTTTAGGAATGCAAAGCTTCAGATTAACACCATCTGTTGTCTGAAGATAAAAGTAAAGACACTGTGGTTAGTGGCTAGTTCTTTTTGTAATTGGTGTTCTTTTAAGTAGCAGACATTACGAAGTTACTCTTTCCCCAGTAGATGTATATGGGACTGCCGACAAGAGGGTAGGTGCTCTTGGGAAGCTGAACCCAAATTTTCTTACAGTTACATGTGCTATTTAAGAAGAAAATAAAAAAGTTTTTATCCACTGAAATTTCTTGTTGGCTTTAGCACTCACAGGCTCTAGGGAATGGAGGGCCTACAGTCACCCTTGGCCTTGATGCACAGACTGGGCTGCCAACATTCAACCTTCTCCACAGAGTCCCACTAGCACATCTTAAAGCAAAGCAGGAGAAGTCAATCTGCAGATGAAACCATGTGCTGCTGAAATATTCCCCACTGTTTCCCAGGATGTGTTTTGCACACTGCATAAGAGGGCAAGTGTTGCTCCTTCTGGGGATCAAACTCTCTGTCTTACATGTGGGAGTTGGAAGAGTGCAGGGACAACTCAGTTCGGTGACCTTGCCTTGCATGGTCTACTAATCAAGTAGACCTAAAGAGGGAAATGAATATGCCACAGGTAAAGGAGTACAGCCAGAACCAGGAACAAGACTGTGACTGTCTGGTTCTCTCTGCACAGATCTGGCAGTGTTTTGGCATAAAGTCAAAAACAGCCTGTCAAAGGCTTCCATACACTGCCTAACTACAGCTGGGAATTAGCACAGGACAAGGACCAAAAGACATTTTGGGTGCAAGCACACTGTTTAGACAACAAGGCAGTTTAGCTTACCCTATGGCTGGGCTGTACTTGTTGGCCTCAGAGCAAAGAGCAGCTGAGCAGAGACCTCTCATTTAATTCACCAGCACACTCTGATTGGGAGAAGCACAGCACCCAATGACATACCTGTTACAGGGTCACATTGGAAATGTGTGATGTATTTCATACTGGTTCCCACAAGGGACAAGTCAGGCTTGATGTCATTGTCCCTTGACTCTGGCACAACATAGTTTAATAACAATATCAGTGTTATTTGAGAAGCAGGAAGTTGAAGATACAGATAATCAGATGGTAATCACCAAATTCGGTTTGCTGTCTTTACTGATATACGCTGAACTTCATCCAGGAATTTTGGGGTTCGTAACAAACCCTGTTTCACATCTTTTGATGAAAATCTGGAGGTTTTATATTTTAATATCCAATTCTTGAATATTTTTTCTCTGCTTTTAGTGAGTACAGTAGTTTAAAGATGAGTTTTGTCCAAATAAGAAGGGAGAAAGTCCTCTAGGACGTGATTGGTCCTCAATATTTCAAAACTAGTGACAGTGTCATTATTTTAAACAAAGCAGCATATTTCATGGCTCCGACATTTAAAAGATTTTAAATATTTTTTGCATTGAAAAACTAAATCAGAAGAAATAAAGGTATACATCTATTAATCACAAGCATATTTTTTCTGATGTGTTACAAAATTTAAAAAACCCAAAACACTGGGATGCAGAAAACACTGAAAAAGGTTTCACTTTAGTAAAATTTCCTGCCACATCCTGGAATCCTTACTTTGGCAAACACAGTGAGAGGCTTATGATAAGCTTCTTCAAGTTAGTCCTGCAAAGGTTCATCTAAAATTTCTGAAAACAAGTGCACAAATGGCTCCTAAGTGGAACCTAAGGCCAAGCAGTTGCTGGTCACATTACCTCATGTTGCCTCAGGGCAATCACAAGCACAAACTGTGGGAGGAGAATGGATTGAGAGCAGACTTGAGAAGAAAGACTTCACAGAATCACAGAATTGTTAGAGTTGGAAGGAGCCTCTAGAGATCCAAGGCAGGGTCACCTACCGCCGGTTGCACAGCGTGGGTTTTGAATGTCTTGAGACAGGGAGACTCCATGATCTCCCTGGACAGCCTGTCCCAACCACTCTCAGTGTATAAAAGTTTTTCCTCATGTTGAGGTGAAGCTTCATTTCTAGTTTATGACCATTGCTCCTTGTTCTGGTGATGGGCACCACCAAAAAGTCTGGCACCATCTCTTGGCACCTGCCTCTGAGATGTTTGTATGTCTTTCTTGTACTGGGGAGCCCAGAACTGGACACTTCACTGCAGATGTGGCCTCACAAGGGCTGAGTAGATGGGCAGGATCACCTCTCTCAACCTTCTGGCCACACTCTTCCCAATGCACCCCAGGATACTACTGGCCCTCCTGGCTGTAAGGACATTGCCAGCTCATGGTCAACTGATCATCCACCAAAACTCCCAAGTCCTTCTGCCATAGGTCAAGCAGCGTGGCCAGCAGGGTGAGGAGGGGATTCTGCCCCTCTGGGCTGCTCTGGTGAGACCCCACGTGGAGTGCTGTGTGTTGGTCTGGGACCCCACAGGAAAGATGAACATAGAGTTCTTGGAGTGGATTCAGAGGAGGGCCACAACAATAACCAAAGGGCTGAAACCCCTCTCCTGTTAAGACAGGCTGAGAGATCTGGAATTTTTCAGCCTAGAGAAGGTTCCAGGGAACCTAATAGCAGCCTTCCAGTGTCTAAAGGGAGCATACAAGAAAGCCAGAGAGGGACAACGTGCTGTTCCCCTTTGAATCTCCCCCACATTCCCCTTAGACCTTCAAAGATAAAGAGGCATCCCAGTCTCCCCCAGCTAGCCTTTAGGGGAATTATACTGCAACCATGTTGGGTGAAAAGCTGACAGACAGCTTAAAGGGCTTCTTCCTGGCTTAGGATCTGGGGACAAGTCCTGTGGCATGGCCCCTGAAGCCTGCCCCTTGGTGAAAAGAACAACTAAAACCCCTTAGAAGCTGTGTAAAGGTATTTTCACACAAAGATTTTTTTTCTCCAGAGCCTCTTCCTGTGAGTTTAAACTACAATGGGGATAGTTTAGACCACTGTAAATGTTGATACAATTGTAGGAAAACAAGAATCCAGTTTGCCCTTTCCTGTCAAAGAGTAATTTCTTCACTCTGATAGTGATGACTGAGCCCTGATCCAAATAAATCCTTAATGCTCAGCAATTCATGTTAAGGAGCAAAACAAAACCCAAAATCCCCCTTTTATTCTGCCATAGAGTTTTGGTAACTTTTCAACATGCTGTCATCTGGTGACAACAAAGACCTCGTATCTCCTTTCAAAAGCCTTCCTTTTGACCTTGTACTAATTAGAGTACATGTAAAAACAATTGCAAATTAAAATGCAGAATAATATCTGTGTTAGCTATTTCTAAAAATAATGACGAATGGCACAAAGAAATATCAAGACCACAGCTTTATGCAAGCTGCTTGTGATTTGTAGATGTCTTTGGTTAGTCTACAAACTTGCACACATTTTTCTGACCATTATGAGGTTATGCTTTGCTCAGATTGCTGGTCATGTGTTTAGAAGTTAATATGTTGACTTTGTTTGCAAAGCAAGCGTGGGGTTTATAACTCCAGGACACATTTTCATCCCCATGGTACAGGGATATATACATGTCAGGATGTGCTACTTGAAGATAATACTTTAGAATCATACATGGGCCTACTGGAATTTTGTGTTCGACAGAATGTGCACATCCCAACAGACAGAGGATAATGTAAAAAATGTAACTGCAATATTTGGGAAATTCCTTGGCAGTTGTATAATACTGAGTTCTCTTGAGGTTCAGTGATGAGATCTCCACATCATTTATTGAGCATGTTAGAAATGTGAGCACCTAATTTCTATTTGGATTGGGGGGAACTCGATCCTCATGGAGACTTTTGTCACTCTACAAAGATTGCTTCAGTCTCAATTGTGTCTCGAAAGAGGGAAAATTCCTTGAAGTAAAACATGTTTCAGTCATGTGTGTCAATCTCCTTGTTTCTCACTAGTATGAGAAACCAGGAGATTGTAATATAATTTTTCAAGGTTTCATTCTCTCAAGGTGCCTGTGAAATAGGCTGCTTGCTGCTTTCTAACTTCTGTGCATTTCAGTGAGCAGCTGAGATACATTTTTTTACTGAGAAATGATCCTGAACAGCCTACACTGTTATTCAGAATGCCTGTGGGTGTGACAGGATTGGTCTTCACTGTATGTTTCCTTCCTAAGATTTTAAGTAAGGATAGTAAGATGTCTGGAAAGACTACAGTGGCAAAGCAAACAATGATCCAGATCAAAAGAGCTACTTAGCAATTCACTGGTTTGGGACAGCAAGAGTTAATGGGAGCTGTGACAACTCAACTCTTCAAAGAGAAAGCACTTAGAGACCTTGTCTCATTCATCTGTCCCACCCCTCCGGCCTATGTTCCTATATGATAAAGTTACATGAGAGGGACCCAGGGGTTTATGGAGCCTGGAAGCAAGTGATGATCTCTGAACAAATTCATTCGGCCTTGCCTGCCTGGAGCCTGCTCTGCATGGTCTCAGGGCAAAAAATCAGTTGTTAGAGCAGCAAAAATGTGCTTGTCTGCTTTCATGAGCCACCTGGGAATTTGCTGACAGGCTACTTAGGAGTAAGCAGGAAACCTTAGCTCATTTACACTTAAACAGGTCAACAGCAGATCTGTACACATAGTGAGGGACAGCACACCCCTTTCCTGTCAGTTGAATAGAATGAATACAGGGATGGAGTATCTTTCATTTGATGCAGCAAGTGACAGTACAGGTATTTAGAAGCAGCATGAATAATGATTTCAAAGAAGAGCAATGTTACCCTGAAGATGTAACTTACTGTTAGTTTTTGTGGTATCATCCAGTAAGCAGACTGGAATCAGTCCATATTAGATGCTTTTTACTCACAGTACAGGCCAAAACTGCAACACAGCAAAGAGCCAAGCCTTTCTGACCTCACCTTGTGCCCAGAAGCATGACAATTGGTGAGCCTCATCTTCTTCTGGCCTCGCTGGCCAGATGCCCTTCTTATTCTCCTAGGTGATGCTGGGAGAATTCTGCTCATGGTCCTTTGTACCTTCTCTGGTGTTGCTCAATGATAAAATGATGCCTCCCAATGCCATCCCAATGTGCCCAGCACAGTGTCCTGCAACTCACTGCTGGATAGGACACAAATGGAAACAGTCAGTGTGTCAAATGAAGCTGACCACATTCCACTGGACTTTTCTAGCCCCCACGGGTGGACACCCAGGCTGCATGCACAGCGCAGTTCTTATGCCAAATTTGTTCAATACTTTGCAGAAAAAGCAATCTTCAAGAATAAAGACTTTCAGGCACTGCTCTCCACTTCAGACAGTGTTAATTTATAAACTCTTAGGAGATCATGCAATCAGTATAGAGGTGGGTTGAGGACAACTGTAGTAGAAATACAGTGACGAGCACCCAAAAAGTGGTATTTAGTAACTAGATAGCCCTAGTGCAAAGAAATTAAAGTTTAAAATAAGAGGTTTGCAAAGAAGAAAGACAGACACCAGAAAGAAACAGAGTACCTGGGCTATCTGTTGTTTCCATACCACTCAATTTTTGTATTTTTCTATTTTGCTTCTCTGAAATAATGCTGCTCTGGATTCTTCTGTCTCTGGCAAATCACCAATATAGAAACTCCTCTTCATTTCTTCAGGAACTAAACCTCCCAGGTTTCATTCTTCATATCCAAAATACATGCATACCCCTATTTAAATGTCTGCTTTTTTTAAAAGAAATGAATACATTTTTTTCATATTATGTCTGTATTTGATCATGAAGGAACTCTTATAATATGTTATTTAATACAGGATCCTGTTCAGTGATGGAAGACTTGTATCCAAGCCAGCTGTGCCAAATGCACTTCCATCATTGAAAATAATTACCTACGTTTGTTTCACAAGTTCTTTGCTAACCACTAGAAAACCCATCACTTCTACAAGTGATAGTGCCTCAAGTTTCACCTTCTTTCCTTTTATTTTACAGTTTCAATTCACAATTTTCATTTAAGTTTTCTTTCATTTAGCATTCTTCCATTATTCATGCTGAAACTGTAAAATGAAGGCCCCAGTTGCAGCACTAGATTTTATGACTTTTTGTGTGTATGAGAGTAGAATGTGTGTATAAAACCATAAATGAATACATGAAGAGATCAAGTTAAACATGGCACCTACACTGGATTGTTTCTCCTCTTTGTAGCTATTTTCACTTGCACATAGCTTTGCCAGGCTTAGACTGCAAAGGTTAAATCTTGTTTGGAGAGCTTTCTAAAGTACTTGACATTGCAATTCAATTTTCTTCAATAGAGGTTTTTGTTTACTTGTTTTGGTAATACACCAAGTCTTTCCTGTGAAAGGCAGCTCAATATTCATATTATAAAAACACCTGGAAGCCCAGAGCTAGAATTAAAATGCTGTTGGGCCTAATTGCACTAACTGCTCTCTAAACATAGATGTCCTTGTCCTAAACCTACAAGGAAGGACAAATATAAACAGATGGGTAAAATGAAAAAAAAAAAATCGAATAGGATATTCCCAGTTCTTAGGCATCAGTGCTCAAAACTCTTTATACATTTACCACAATTCAAGTGGAAGTGGATGCCTAGGGGAAGAATGTAAGAATAGTGCAATTACAGAATGACCTTCCCATTGCTTTACCTCCCAGCTTCCAGTATTAATTTGTTTAGAGGCACCTTAAGCCACAGGCTGAATCTACATTGTCGTGTCCAGCAATGTTGCATCAGCTGTTTTTCCATGAATCTGTCTTAATTATTTTATAAAAGTAATTTTGGACTCCAGAGCATCTTGTGACAATGAGTTCCCCATTTTAATTATTTGCAGAACACATATTTACTTTTGTTTGCTTTGAACTCCTTGTCTCATAACTTAATTAGTTGCCGATGAATTCTTGCAGTTAATTGTTCCCTATTTATTTTCTCTGAAGCAAGTAATTTAGTATCATGAGACCCTGCTACAACTCTCTACTGTGTGGTTTAGTTTTAGCTAACCTGACTAATTCTGTATCATTTACTAACTTCATCATCTCACTCTTCAATCCCTTCCCAGTTTATTTAATGAACGGCATGAGTCAGTATAGCTCCTCATATGAGCCTTACTTGTAACCTCTTTCAAATGAACAAGCCAACTCTTTATTCTTACCCTTTATTTTCTAAAAAAATTAATAATCTCTGTGGCCACTCCCATGACAGCTTAGTTCCTTTAAGCATTTCTGTTAAAAGATGTCAAATGCTTGCTGATAAAATCACTGTATCAATTGAATCAATGTTACTTACAAGTTCAGTGACTGGATCAAAGAACTGAAATAGATTTATAAGATAATACTTTTCCTCTAAAAAGCTCTACTCTCCTCTTCAAGTCTTTCCTAGATACAGTAATTATCCATATGTGCACTAACTCTCTTCTTTTTAGATTTTCTGTTGTATTTATCACCTTGTATTTCTCTCGTGCTTGGGCTGATTTAAGTGATATATCATGCACCACAGCTCAGTCATAGCCTTCACAGTGAGCTCCTCTGGACCATTTATCTAAATACCACATGGTCCTGATTAACAATTATTGTGTGGTTTGCATTTTTGTCTAGGCACAAAAGTCCTTGTATCAACACTTCAGTTTGAAATAAATCTTTGGACTCTTCCTCTGTAAAGGACAGTTCTGGTATAGGAAACTTCATAAACTTCTCTGCAACAAACAGTGAAGCCTTGGCATCAACATTAGGTTTTATACATAGATCATTTTTCAGGCTCACTGATTCTCTGGCATGTGTCCTGCTTTTGATGTTTGAAAAGTTTCTATTATTAGTTTTTTAATACCTTTGGTAAATTGCATGCTTCGTATTGGCTTTCCTTTATGTTTATCTTGCCAATGTTTATGATTTCTTCTATTTTCCTGTTTAAAATAACCCCCAGCTTGGAAGCAAGCAATATCACACCTGATAGCTTTTGCTGTTGTTTTTTAGCTGCATTGGTTACTGACTGAAAATTTTTAACTGCTATAAAGTATATAGTCTTTCAACATAGTGACCCTAAACCTTCTTCTTGTTCTCATTCTCCCAAGTGTTAACCTACTCTGTTAGTTACTCCACCTGATTAGTTTTGCCTTGTCTTTCACTGGCTTTTCTGAGAATCAGTGCCAAGGGTTTACATTTCAGAACATTTTGTAATTAGCACGTTGTGAATGAGGTCCTGGTCACTCATTAGGCGTAATCCAAGAATTTTACTTCTTTGGATCTTTTATTATTTTTTTTTCAAATTGCTACTATTTTCATTATTTATCATTTACGTCAGCCTCCTGTTGTGGGATATCTGCAGTAGGTTGACTGAAATTTCCAGTTACAGTAGTTTCACGAATACAAGCCGCATGGATTATAAGCCGCACCCCCGGTGCCTCGACAATGTTGCTGTCTTTGTCAATAGATAAGCCGCACCCCGAATATTAGCCGCACTTTCGTTCGTCGCGAGAATCCGTGCGCAGCTTTCACAAATTGGCCAATTAGTAACAGGATCGCGGCATAGCGGGCTTTACTGGCTCGGGGCGGGGCCAGGAAGGCTCGGCCCGCTCATGGTTGCCGACGGGGCCGGGTGGCCCAGCTCAGCGCCACGGCTCGGCAGGGCTGGCTGGGTGGTACTGCCGCCGCCGCCGGGCTCGCTGGCCCCCCTCTCCCGTCAGCACCGCCCCGCTGCCGCGTTCCCTAGCCCCGCCGCCGGGCTCGCCGGCCGCGCCGCGTTCCCTAGCTCCGCCGCCGGGCTCGCCGGCCGCGGCGCGCCGCGTCCCCTAGCCCCGGCGCCGGGCTCGCCGGCCGCGCCGCGCCGCGTTCCCTAGCCCCGCCGCCGGGCTCGCCGGCCGCGCCGCGCCGCGTTCCCTAGCCCCGGCGCCGGGCTCGCCGGCCGCGCCGCGCCGCGTTCGCTAGCCCCGCCGCCGGGCTGCCGCCGCCGGGCTCGCCGGCCGCCCCCTCCCGTCTGCACCGCCGCCGCGTTTCCTCACCCTGGCCGGCACTGCAGGCCCCCGCACCGCCGGCCTCCCCCACGCTGCTGGCCCCGATTCTGCTGGGCTTCCCCCGCTGCCAGGCAGCCCCACCCGCTGGCCTTCCTGCTTCTGCCATGCTCCCCTGCACTGCTAGCCCCAGTTCTCCCGGGCTCCCCCGCCCTGCTGGCCCGGGCTCTGCCGCCCTCCCTGCCCCGCCCTGCTGGCTCAGGCTCTGCCGCCCGCCCCCCACACTGCTGGCCCCGCCTCTGCCAGGCTTTCCCACCTCTGCCGGGGCCGGCCGGGCTCCAGCTTGGCTTGGGGCTGCCACGGGCTCTCACTTCCGTGTTGGCAGCTTTTAGAATTTTGTTAATGTATTAGCCGCCCCGGAATATTGGCCGCACTTCCGGGTTTCCACCAAAATTTTGGTCAAATTGGTGCGGCTTGTATTCGTGAAATTACTGTACTATGCACTTTCACCCTGACAGCTTCTCATAACTTCAAGAGTCAGTTTCCAGGATTCTGAATGTGGCTTTTTTTCTGCAACCTCAGTTTTCTCCAAGTGCTACAGAGCATAAGCTGTCTACTCCTTTCTAGTGTATTTTCATGTTTATTGTATTCAACAAAACTTGAGGAAAAGAAACTCTTCAGCTGTGTCTCCAAATACAGTAGCAAACTTATTCCATGGATTCTGGTATCCTGCCTTTAACAATGTGTAATTCAGGATCCCAGACAAAGGAGAGACCCTGTGCAGTACATCAGATGAAAGAATTCTTCTTAAAGATCTCCATATATTGCAACATGATCAGACCCAAATTATTGTAGCTTGGTACATAAACACTGAAACTGGTGAAATTTTCAGTCTTTGTGCTGAACAGGTTTTATGAATATATCCAAGAAACATTCCAAAGTAGATTATAGCAATCTTAAAGATGGTTTTCTTTGAATATAGGACTCTTGGCAATGGACCTTTAAACTTAGAAATAGCAACCTACAAGTCATAAATTATTACTTCTTTTTGCACCCGGACCTTGGAGCTATGGTAAGACTTCATGTTGGATTTATAAAAAGAGGGCACATCTTTTGACAAGATTATCAATCATACCTTGAATAACTTTGTGTAAGTGGTGAACAGCATTGACTCATGTACTTCTTGGCACAGCACAGCTCCCTGTCTCAGTGTCATAGTTAGAGATGAAGGGAGAAAATTCAAAATACCTAAAAATACAAAATTAGGAAAGTGGGAAGAGAAATATTTACAGACACCATTTCTGAAAGATAATAGAAGGGAAGTTTCCTCACATATGTGGATCTAAACTACTACAGATCTTAATGGGGAAAATCTAACAAAAGTATTTTATTAACTGTTAAATTGAAAGCAAATGGACCATCTTAAGGAATTATTTTTACCATATGGTACCAGCTGTAATGTTATATTCTTCTTTCTCCCCTCTCTGCATATATAGCAAGCCATATCTAGGCTCTTCACTTTTTAATCTTGTTCAATACCACAAAGAAGTAAATACCAAAATGGCCTATTTCTGTTGATGTAATTCATTCCAAATAAGTTCAGTTTTCATTTCAGGTATGCAGCAATGACTGCACATCTGTTTTCGGTGGTTGTTTTACACAGTCCCTTGGATGCATCTGCACAGACACTGCAGTGAAAAAGGGGGTATGCACAGTGGCAAATTGTGAATGAGGGGAGACAGAAAATGATAAAGCATGAGGATACTAAGACGGAAAAAACAGACTAGTTGACCAATAAATGAATTTTAAAATTTTTTACTTCTGTTCATATCCAGTAAAATAATGTAATCCCAGGCATAATATCACAGATTGGAATTACTCTGAGGCTCGTCCTGGATTACATTGCTTTGGGAAATCTTTAAAATGTCATGTCATGTCATGTCATGTCTTCTCTGTTATCTGCAGCAGTATTTCAAGCACAGATTAGCTCCTTCTTCACATATGACAGAATTATGCTATTCCCAATCCTGATGTCTTAGAAAAAAACCTTTATGTTTTTCCTGTGAAGAAAGTCCACTCCTTGCCTGTGTTTTAATCACCATATGTCCATATTGAAAGTTGCTCAATTTATACTTCAAAACCAAATGGGTGGTTTAAGACAGTATTTTTCAATCAACAGCTCTTATTGTCATAGGTGAAGCTGTGATAGCTTAACAAAGACATAAAGGCATCAAATTCCATAGCCTTCAATAGCTGTGGTAGCTTGGGGTGAGGTTGATGGCTCCAAGTGCCTCAATGTGACTGAGTGCAGAACTTGAGTGCAAATATTTCTTCCTTGTACCTTTGCCAAGAGATCCAGTTCCCCTCAAGTCTGGAGGAAACAGCTATCATATAGCACAGTGGATGATTAGGGATTCTTAGTCGGAATGGGAGCTAAATCTCCAGGTATCGTGACTGTCGAGGGCTGAGTACAAAGCTGAGTTATACTCTGCCCCAGTACTGTTTCCTCTTCTGTGTGTACTTAGAGGTGTATCCTGTGGAAGCAGAGACTTCCCTGCCATCTTAAGCTCTAACAGGAATTAAGGCAAGGAAATGCTGAGAGAGCTGAAGTCCCCAGGGCACTGTTGTACTCCTCTTGTCACCGCATGCCTTTTCTTCCAGCACACTAGAGAACACTGAGTGGTGAACACTGAGTGCATCTAGCGTGAGCCATCCCAAAGCATGTATGCTGTAAATTAGAAAACACTATAGTGAAAAGCTGCAGGGGGAACACATGAAGATACAGGCTCACACTTCCTCATGGGAATTTTCCAGGTAGCTCAGAGAAGGAATTGTACTTCAGAAGTGTGAACCTAAAAAAGAATTAACCAGAAACATCTGCAGTATTTCCATTAACAGAGGATAGCAGAGAGCAACCCAGCACAGTAGAAATGTCACAGACCAGATAGCTAGTGTCATTCTGGTCAGGAGAGAAAAGGTTGCCTTCCTGGAACCAAGAGCTAGCAGGCAGACATTCGAGCAGGTGACAAGGTCTTGGTGAGCAGACTTGATGTCTGAGAGGCTGCCTCATCTGCATGAGTTTGTTTTCTTTTCTTTTAAGCTTTTATTTATAAATATTTTTAAAAATTTATCTTCCACTCAAAACGTTATAAGCACTTTGATTTTCAATTTATCTTGGCCTGGATTAATAGGGATTTAGAGACAGATTAATAATACATAATTTCTTAAGCAGGGAGCACTAGACAACAGCTGTATGTATCTGTTAGAAGAGCACTGCTCTGAGAAGCACAAAAGGATTCAGACAGACCTGGTCCTCAGATAAGGGGAGAGATGACACCAATTTTTTTGTTTGGATTATATGTTGTTGCTTGCACAAATAATTTTTACCCCTCTGTACTACTAGGAAAATGTAAGTTTCCTTCAAAAAGCTGTACTTGGCTTATGCCCACATTCAGAATCTCTTCCATGTGGTGCCACAGAAGATTGCCAGGCACTCTCTGAGCCTAGCCTACAGCATCTGCTGTAGGAGGTGGGTCTCTACTGCATTTTCAGGAAGGATGTACTCAGACTGGTAACAGTCTAGCTTTGACAGGCTGGCAGGCACTTCAGGATGCCAAATGTACTTCAGAAACACGGTAAATTAAACCCATGCCGTGCCCTCTCCTGCTGTTAGGAGAATGGCTCTGTACTGCTTTCTGTGTAGTCACTGCTAGCTTGATACCAACAACTGAGCCAGATTGTTTAAATCTAGTTCAAGTATTTGTGCATAACATAGTGATGCAGAAGTATCCAGGAACTCTCATTACATTGAACAGACAAGCTATTTTGTATTTTTAGTGGAAAGAAAAAAAACAACAACCCCACAGTCTAAAAAATATTTACATAGGACATTGCAATTATTGTTCAGAATTAATGAGTTTTATCCCCTCCTTTTGGCTTAAAGAACACAAAATCCCAATGAAAGGAAACAGATGTAGTTGTTTTAAGCATTTCCAAAGGAAACTGCAGTAAAGTCTGAAACATCACTGTATAAAAGCCTTGTGTGTCATGGAGATGTTCTGATATTGTTTTCATTTGCCAGCTGTGTGTAAAGAGGGAGTTATGTCTGTGGCCAATAGATCTTCCCACATCAGAGAAGTAACAACAACAAAGCAATGGAAATATTAGGAAAATGCTAACTTTACCTTCAAATACACTTGATTTTCCTAAACAAGAAACGTGGATTAGGAATCAGTTCAAAGAAAAATGGACAGAATTTATAATGCTCTACTGAAAAAGACAATAAAAGAAAGAAAGAGCATTAATAAAATGAAAGTCTAAAGGGAGTTTGGCCAACAAATAAGGTATCATAATGTTACCTTCTGGCTCTCCTTGTTAGCTATTGCTTGTCAGTCTCTATCCTCCAAGAAAAATACCAGCACTTTCAGTTGATCTGAAGAGATACAGCATAATAAACTAGCTAAGAATTTCTGGAACTGTAAATCAGGTAATTCAAGTCCAGCTCCTTCCTCTGTCTTTACCATTGGTGTTAAATATTTTATCTGTGTTATGGTAACACCTAGAAAACTCAGTGAAGTAGACATTCCTACAGCAGACCATAAAATGTCAGCCTTTTCCCTGGAAACACCTGCAGCCTGGTGATAAAGGCTTCCTGTGCTTTGGTCTTTCTATCAGTCAGTCAAATGGGGAACCTCTTTTTGATCGGGATGTCTGTAAGACTCTACTGTGGGTTTCCGATTGGTGCTCTTTTTCACCTACTGAAAAAACAACTGTTTGAACATGGCAATCTGCTGATCACAGGTCTGGTTTTGCATTCAACACTACACACTGCAGGGATATATTCAAACCTTACTTCGTATGGATTCCAGGCTGCTGAACACATTGGGGAAAAAAAACACATCCAAGGGATAAAAATTCTTAAAATGTTTTTGAACCACAGGATTTTATGATAGCATGATACTTTAAATTACTGACTGCACTGGTTTCAGCTGGATAGTGTTAATTTTCTTCCTAGTAGTTGGTACAGTGATTTGTTTTGGATTTAGTGTGAGAATAGTGTTGATAATATGCTGATGTTCTGGTTGCTGTTAAGAAGTGCTTACCCTAAATCATGGTCTTTTCAGTGTCTCATGCTCTGCCAATGAAGCAGGTGCACAAGAAGCTGGAGGGGGAAACCAAACTGGCCAAATGAATATTCCATACCACAGAATGTCCTGCTTAGTGTATAAATTGGGGGAAGTTGGTTAGGGGCTGCTGATCGCTGCTCGGGGGCAGACTGGCTATCTGTCAGCAGGTGGTGAGCAGCTGTGTTGTGCATCACTTGTTTTGCTTGGATTTTATTCCACTCTCTCCCTCTCTCTCCCCCCACCCATCCCTCCCACCCCCCTTACAGTTATCATTATTTATTTTGTTTGAATTATTAAACTGTTCTTATCTCGACCCATGAGATATATCTTTTCTTTCTGATTCTTCTCCTCACTGGATGGGATTAAACCATGACACTGATGTTTTCAAATGGGAATGCCGAGGAAGAGACAAAATATCTTCTGTCAACTAAAAAAATATAATGCACAACTAATATAAAATAATGGCGAAGATCTGTCATGAAAATGATGGTAGTTCCCAGTGAAAAACCTTGTCTTTGGTGTGTGTTTTTTAAATGTATTTCTTTGACAGTGTCTTCCCTCAGTCAGTTGTAATGTTGACACACATAGCCACTTCAGTAACCTAATTTCTCTCTTTGTTTGTTCTGGTCACCTTTTGCATTTCAAAGCATTATTCTTCAGTTTCCAAGAACTATAGTATTGTCCTGACAGCTTCCAGTTAACCTAGGAGATCTTAAAAAGCCCTTAACCCTAAAAACCTAAATAAAATTTTAAAAAGCCCTAGTACCCTAATGAAAGAGTATATAGGAATAAACTTCTGGTGACCCAACAGAAAGAAAATATCAGAGAACAATAAACCTTTCAGGAGAAAATATTTCAGCAAGTACATATCCTGTTCAGTGAATACTATCTACAATGTTAATAAAATACAGCAAAGCTGTCAGAGCTCACTTGCTGGACAAAAGCTCTAGAAAAGGGAACTTTTATTTTTCCACCAACAGAGGATCCTTTTTTCCATTGAGTCAAGAAAACATGGGTCAGTTTACCAACAAGGGCTCTCTGCATACAGGAACCACAGGGAGAGTTTCTACTCAAGAGCAGTTACACAAACCAAAACCCAAAAGTGGATTTGCAGTAGCTTGTGCCATATCTGTGCAATGTTCACCATCCTTCCCCTGTTCTGCTGGGCTGAAGTTCATCCATCATCAAGGCCTCTGGTCCCAGCTCAAGGTGAGAACAAGAGAGTGATGACTGAAGCTGCAGGTAGCAGAGGCTTGGAGTAATGAGCCTCTGCAGAAAGGCTTCTCACAGCCTTGTTTTGACAATGTGTGTGTGTGCTTTTTTTTGGAAGGGCTGAGGATGCCAGAATACAGAGAAAGAACAAAGGTACAGATAAGAGTCGTCCTATATTCAAGGTCAAATGTTTTCCAAAAAACCTAAAATAAACAGAGGCCATCCTGTATTTATGATCTTATTCAGCAATAAAAGCAACATTTATTTAGTTCTTTCCCTTTTCCAGCCTTCACAACTATTACAGTAAATTCACGAATACAAGCCGCACTGAGTATAAGCCGCATCTCTGAGTGTTGGCAAACATTTCGGTTTTTGTCCATAGATAAGCTGCACACGAATATAAGCCGCTTTGTCGTTCGCAGCGAGGACCCGCGTGCAATTAGTAACAGAACCACGGGAGGGCGGGGTTTACTGGCTGAGCTAAGGCTGTGCAGGCTCGGCCCGCTAGGGGCCGCTGACGGGGCCAGGTGGCCCAGCACGGTGCTGCAGCTCGGGGCCGGCCGCCGCTGCCCCTGGGCTCGGTCACCCCGGGTCGGCGCTGCCCTGCGGTGGCAGGCAGGGACGGAGCTTCCCCCGCTCCTACGGCAGCGGCGGCGGGCGGGGACGGAGCTTTCCCGCGCCCGCGGCGCCGGCGGCGGGCAGGGACAGAGTTTCCCCGCTCCTGCTGCGGCGGCGGCGGGCGGGGACAAAGCACCCCGTCGGCTCCCCGAGCCGCGGCAATGGCTGCGCGGGGCTCCTGTCGGCTCCCCGAGCCGCAGCAATGGCGGCGCGTGCTTCCCCCCCCCCCCCGGGCCGCGGCAATGGCGGCGCCGGGCCCCCCCCCCCCTCCTCCCCTGGGCTGCAGCAGAGGAGGAAAGAGAGCTCTCCCGCCTCTCTCCCCGCCCCCCGTGCTGCCTACAGGGAGCCAGGCTCCACCCGCGGTGCAACAGAGTAGCGATTTGTAACAATCGCAAAATGCTGACTTTGCAGCTGCTCGGCTCAGCACTCTGGCAGGCACTTCTGAGGTTGTATTAGCCGCACCTGATTATTAGCCGCATTTCCGGTTTAGGAGCAAAATCTTAGTCAAATTGGTGCGGCTTGTATTCGTGAAATTACTGTAATTCAAATCGTAGACCAAGCTCCAATGCATCTTGTATTTAGTATCTGCAACTTAGTACATGACACCTTAATATAAATTTTTTTCTTAACATCATTATCTTTTACCTGTAGCTTGCAATTCCATATTTTGGACCTATGCCTGCATGTTTTCAACAGCATTACCACATAGTTGTCCCCTAAAAAGACATCAGAAGATTCATCTCTACAACCAACTTCCCCTTTCCCATTTTAACCTTTTGTGTCTCGAGTCCTGCAGGCATCCATCCCAGACCACCTCATATGATACTATTCTGGTAATTTGCAATCTAATTAGGATGCACAATTCTAGCTTAACAGCACCAGAGAACTGCACTTCTGTGGCGTTATCAGCAGAAGCTCTACAGATCTGTGTACTTGCTTCTTGAGGAAGGCAATTAATTTTCAAATTAGTAACTTGTACACACATTCTCTTACTCCCAACAGTTTTAATAGAACAAAGTGTTTGAAAGGAACTCCAGAGTAAGAAACTTGTTCAGTTACGACACCAGAGCCGAGTTCTTTCCCTGCCCTGGTCTTCCCAGGAGAAATCTGGCAAACCTTGTAAACATCTCCCTTCTCTCTCAGTAAAATTTAGTAAGTGAGAAGACTATAGTGAGAATAAATCAACTAACAACTGCTCCTAGGTATCATGGGATTGAAAATGCATAAATTCACAGAAAGCTAAAATTCTGGAGGCTGGAAAAAGTGAGTAGACTATAATAAGAGAGTGTCTTACTACTGTCCCTGTCCCCAGACCCATTAAATTCTTGGACCCTGTTTAGTAGCCATGGAGCCCATGTACTCGCTTTTTTTTTCCTCTTTTGATAGAAAATGTTCCTTAGGATAAATATGAATTAGCTATGAATTTCACACAGGTCACAAATAATCCGGCAAGCTGAAACAGTTTGATCTTTACCACTTTGGTCTAAAGTCACCTAGGGTTTTTCCCTTGGTTGAAGTCTTTGATCAGTCTTATTAATCTGACATAAGTTTGTAAGCAGACTCTGAGATTAATGGAAAATAAACAGAGAGATGTTCCAACGAAGACCTTGGAGGGATGATTCAGAATTTATACAAAAAGAAGACATTAGAAACCTGCCCTCCTAAATATGGACCAGTGCATGAACTGAGCTGGGGATACAGCTGAATGGTTTTGTTTGGCAAAGCACAAGTACAGTGTGTACATTGAAACTACGAGTTATAGAAGGCAAACAAGACGGGGAGAACCCTGTTCTACTTGTTCACATAAGCCCCAAAGAACAGACCCTGGTAAATCAAGGGCAATGGGCTTTTTTCTATCATAATAATAACAGTGCTCTTTTAATCAGCTTAATAAGCCTCCCAGTTTTTTTTTTTAGCATTCAAATTTAACCTTCTATCAAGGTTACATAATTTAAAAATGAAGGCCAATCTCATTTCCACCAACTGAATATCCAAATTTTATTTATGACAAATAATTCTGATGTTTTCCTTCCAGATGCAGGTTGAAGGCCAGAGAAGAATATATATGGTTGTCTGTCATACTCTTATCCTACATCTCATTTCCCTTTTTGCTTACTAGGCAGACTTCCTTTTCAAACAAAGTTGCTGAAAGCACTTTTTAATAGATAGAAAGCAAGTTTCTTTGCCTGCGGCCTCTGGAAGAATTTCAGATCTTAGTGGCATAGCTCTGTGAAAAGTGTCATTCTTGTTGCTTGCATTTTCTTCTTCACTGGTCAGCATTTACCTGTAAACACAGCTTTGTAAGGGCAGTCAGCTGCCATTCAAAGTAGTGCTGACTGAAGAGTCCAGCCAAGCTGCAGCTGTACAGGACAGAGTGCTAGCACACAGGCAGAGTTCTGGGCTTACTGTGTTGATAGACTTAGAAGTGATATGAGCCAAGAAGAGAAAACTGTTGTGAGGCAGCAGAGAAACAGGCTTGCCCTTAAGTGACCTTCCTCATATAGAAGACGGGTTTAAAAGATGGTTTCCTTTTCATTTTCATTTTTCTTATCTTCTTGTACTGTTCTTCAGAAGGATGGCAAAGCTGTTAATGTCCTCAAAAAGACTTCTAAAAGTCTTTGAAATTTAACAGATTAGCACTGGGCAGATGCCTTCAGTTCATTGAGCATTGAACACACTTGCACCTAGTTCCTCATAGAAGGGCACATCAGTTGTTTGTATGCATACAGCCAGGTACATCCAAGAAATACACAGGATGCTGATGTCTGCTGATGTACAGGAGGGATATTCATGTGTGAAACCTGAATGAGCTGCAATGTCAGTATGAAACCTTAATATGACTTAAACCTACCTACACTGGTCAAATTTCAAAGATGTGCAATAGGTGAGCAAAATGCAAAAACATCCTTTAAACGAAGTCCTTACATTATATATGTACTTCAGGTTTGTAGAAGATTTAAGGAATGTGCAGACCCCCTTTTAGCATAAAAGTCCTTTCACATCTGGAGAGACCAGAATATGTGATTCAATCTGTTCACAGCTACAAGGGATAAATTGTATATGACAGTTGTCTTTTAAGACTGAAAGGCTGCTAAGAGTGAACTCTTTTATCTATGCTAAGTATCTCCATATCAGACTCTTTCCTGAGAAAAATATCTATCAATTATTTCAGCTAGAATTTGGCTTCAAGCATGTTTACTGATTCCACCAGGTACTGCCGTGATAATACATTCAAGCATTGCCAAGTATGTCACACGTATTCTCAGGACTTTTTAACAGGAAACTAGTAGGTCCATAAAATCCCAGCTGTCACAGACAGAGAAGAAAGGGGGATGCTGTTCAAAGTCCCTTCCACGGGAATGAAATAAAGCTACTAAAATTCCAGGTTCAAAATAAATCAAAAAGGGTGATTGTTATTACACCAGCTGGATGAGCTGTGGAACGACATCTTCAGAAGATACTGTAGAAGAAGAAAATTTTAATGGGCATGAAGGAACACTGGAGAAACTCATGTAAGAAAAAACAACAAAGATTTTGAAATAAAAAAGTAAATTCTGCTTAGAAAATCTCTAAAATAAAATTCTTTAGAAGATAGGAGAATGCACATGGAAGCATCATATACAATTGCCTTGTAACATAATTTTCTAGGTATTTTGGCTACTCTTGAAGAGCAGAAGACTGTAAGAGATGGTTTTATTGTCTAACCAGGTGTGACCCCTCTTAGCTTCTGACAATCCTCAGTCTTAGATTCACCAAGCTTGACAGACTTCCAAGCAAGCAAACATTTTTTTATTTTCTAAGAAAAATTAATCAGTCTTTGAGTTATGGTGTAACATTAAAGAATCATTAAAAAGATAAAGGCCTCAAAGGGAAATTATAATGCAAAAGCTGTGAGATTTTTTCCTGCTTGCTTTATTATAAAGCATATAAAGGAAGGAGTTTCAACTAAAAGTAAAAAAAGCTCACTGACTGGGTCTTAAGTGCAACTGGTTTAACAAACTATAACGTCAACTGCTCAGACCAAAAAAGGAAAATGGGAGAGTAACTGAATAACTGTTTTACTGCTATTACATGAAAGAAATAGGCATGTATAATAATGGCAGATGAAAAATTTTCAGATGGAAGTGTGATTTTCTGTCTGTGAAGGCAGAGAAGAACAGCAACCTAATGGAACGTTGTAGAACCAGTATAAATGTGACTGCTTGATCTGCTAGAGGCAGAAAAGTCATTAATATGTTGGACAGTACCTGCGGCGCCTGTATATCGTCTGATCAAGGCTTTACTGGTACAGTCTTTCTTTTCTTTTTCTCCTTAAGAATGTTCCTTCTCAAAAATATTTCTGTCATTTGTAATGGCTTCTGCTGCCTGCATAGACTTTCCTCTGATAAACCTGCCTTATTTTTCCCACTACCTGATAAGAGATTCTTCTTGATTCCCACCCCCAAAGGATAGCTGAGGTGAGCAGAATCTAGTAGTGGCAGAAAATTCATTATGCAGGGTGACTATCCTTTAAGAACATTTAGTTAAAGGGATTTTCTGTCTGTGTTACACCACAAACGTATTACTACTTCCCTTTATCTTCCTCTCTGGAGGAACACAGCAAGCTTCAAATGGTGGGATGGAAGAAGGCAATAATTCCTACTCTGTTTTCACTCTTTTCTCTTTATTTTTTTCCCCAAACTGAGATTAATATGCTGTGGAGAGATTAGAATGTCAGGATATTTGTGGTTCATCTAAATGGAAGCAGTGATTGGTGGATCTGCTATATAAATGTGTCTGTTGGCCAGATTTGCTTAGCTGTACGGCACTTACGCTTATTTTCTTCCTGTCTTCCTGGGCAGTCACATGAAGAAAATATATGATCTTTTCCTTTATGTAGGTACAGCAGTCAATCTGGAATACTTCAGCAGACCTTGCAACAAACATCTGAGAGCAAAAACCTGGTATCGAGCCAACATTTTTCCTGGTAATCCTAATGAAAGAACATATGGCGATCTGAATTCAGATTTAACCCAGAACCTTGATCCAAACTTTGCTGAAGTAGGAGGGTGTTTTCATCCAAATTTAGGTCAGAAGTCTGCAGGTTGTGACCTGGTTTTGTAATCAGACAAATCCACACATTCAGTGAGCAACAATCTTTCAGAAATTCCAATTTCAAAGCTTGGGTCAGTGATTGAAGATACATCATTGCCTGGCTACTCTGTTTGTACATGTGTAAGTGTGCCTTGAATTATTTTTATTACACTGTTTGCTGTAAAGAAATGATAACCTGCTTGTCAAGAACAGCATATGTTTATAACATAAAAAATTAATCTCTTCATGCTGATTAACTGTACTTTGTACCACCAATCCCTAGAAGAACTTACATGTCCCTTTAGAAATATATTCTATACTCTTTTTATCACTGAAGGGAGAATAAAAAGAAAATACTTAAGATTACTAGTGGCAATTAAAAATATCTGTTAAATAAAAGTAATTTTTTTAAGAAGGAAAAATAGATTATGAAGTTATTATCTGGGTTAAAAGTTGCATTCCAGAAATCCTTTGTCATGCACTTTCTTTCCCAAAGGGTTTATAAATTAATGCATCATTTGCTGTGTCAGTGTCAGTTCATACTTGTTGGCAAAAGAAAAGTCCTGGAAAACAAAAAAGCAAAACTCACAGTTATAATAAAATCTAACTTTAACCACTAGCTTGCTGGAGGTGGTCTTAACATTACAGATTTAAACATTAACGTCAACTAGCATTATAATGGGAATGTGATGGACTTGACAACTGATATTGCTTACCGGAGGCACTCACATTTTAATGTGCAGCTGAACTGAGATAATTAAACCCTAAAGGACTAATCCTAGAGTCTTGCATAATTCTTCATCCTACTGGAGTAACTTTACCATTGATTTCTGATTTGGTAATGAACTTGTTCTTTCCTTGGATTCTTCCAGACAGTTTGATCTTTAGGTTCCTGTCAATAGGCCACCTTCATTATTCCTAGAAGCTTGGATCTACATAATCTGATTTTTAACATCTACATTACTGGAAGTCTCTGATGAAGAACAGATGAGATGGTGCATGAGGTAGTTGAGCTATAACTGGCTCAGGAACTGCCTAACAGAAAAGCACTGCTACCATGGGATCTCCAGCGAGATGCACAAGTCTGAACAGGAAAAATCCAAATAAGTGCCTTTATGCTTCACATAGAGTTGGTGAGCATCCGCAGACAGACAAGGAATCTGTGGCTTCCCTTTCTTTATTACTGTTATTGGTAATCATCACCCACACTGCTCTCATGAGAGTTGGAGAGGTCCTTCTTCGTGCAGAGGCTGCCACATTATTGTCAGATTTTATTTCTCCTCAGTTTTCCCAGAATTGTTCTGTGAAAGGGGTGGTGGGCAAGGGACGCTGGGCAGTGAGGAGATACCCACCCTCTCTCAGGGTGACGTGAGACACATTTGCTTTGGATCATGTGATACAGCTGATGCTGAATGACTGCACAGCCCCACTCCTCAAAAAGAGCCAGAGGCCTTGCCACAAGCAGTTTGCCATGAGCTGCACACTGCCCCAGGGGACTTGCAGTGACATGGCTGTGCTGCAGCAGAACCCTGTTGTGAAAGCCCGTTTGCCTCTGTGGAGAAATGACCAAACCCCATCATGCAATGGTGGCTTTTTTTTTCCCCTTTACTGTCTTTTCTCCCCATTTGTTTCCATGGTAGCAATATGGAAAAATTAGGATTTGTAATGTAAAATCAAGGAAAGAGACTATCTTCTCCTGTCAGAAGCCAGTTTGTGATATACAGAAATACATCTATGACAGCTAAACCTAAATCTGTTTCATAAAGAACAGACAGACTTAGCAGAAATGTCAAAATCACGAATTTTATTTCATTTGTTTCATAATAGTCCCCTTCAGCTGGATTTTAGAGGATTTATTTTTATATTTTTATGCTCCAGCACAAAGACAATGCTTAGACATAAACCCATACATACCCAAAACAAGATGGTAATTTCATAGCAAAATCTTTTACTACTTTACACTACATTGCAAATTAACTTAACATTTGGTTATTAACATCTGGTTATGTAACACCAGAACATACCACTCCTGTCTGGCACCAACCTAAACAGTTTTTAATATGTGTTCACATAGAGCCCTCCTGTGTTTGCTAGGCTTCATTACAACAGCCATTGCACCTGACTGACAATTTATTGACCTACATCGACAAGACTGAGCTCCACAAGGGAATGCCAAGCTCCTGCCCTCTCACATTTACACAACATGGACTGTTGAATTCCACTTGCCAAAAGGTGATAAGTGAGAATCTGTCACTAGCTCTTAGTTACACCATTTTTCAGTGATAGGCATCATAAATATCAGTAATTTTTTTTGTTGTTGTAAGTATTGCTTATGATTTTTTCATAGAATCATAAAATGGCTGGTGTTGGAAGAGATTCAAGGTCATCTAGTTACAATCCCTTAGTCATGGGCAGAGACACTTTTCACCAGACCAGGTTGCTTAGACCCCCACCCAAGCCGGCTTTGAACACTTCCAGGAATGGGGCAGCCAGAGATTGTCTGAGCAACCAGTTCCAGTGCTTCACCACTCTCAAAGGGAAAAAATTATTCTTAATCTCTAATAAAAATCTAATACCTTTCAGTTTGAAACCATTCTTCCTTGTCCTGTCACTACACGCCCTTGTAGAAAGTCCCTCTCAATCTTTCCTGTCGGCTTTCTCCAGGTACTGGAAAGCCACAATTAAATCACTCTAAAACAAGCTGAAGAAACTCCGTTCTCTCAACTTTTCCTCATGAGTGAGATGTTCCATCCCTCTTGTCATCTTGGTGGCCTCTGCTCCAACAGGTCTTTGTCCTTCCTGAGCTGGAAACCCCAGAGCTGGATGCAGCACTGCGTGGGGTCTCACCAGAGCTGAGCAGAGGACAGGTGGAAAAAGAAAGAGAGAACAATGTAAAAAATGTAGGAGGTAGAAAACAAATGCACAGAAGCTGGGCATGACTCTGTGCTCTGCAATACTGAAAGACAGAATGGTATGTAAGAAGCACATCCATCTCAAGGAAGACCTGGCATGCAGAACTGTAGGAAAATGCTACCTTGAGTTACCTTTCCTTCTCTGTAGGTCAATCTGTAGTCTTCATTGATTATCTGTGCAGGGGAAGCAGATTTGTAAGTTTAGTAATTGCTCTTTGTGAAGCAGGTTTAGAGACAAGAAGATACATTTTGCAGCTTAAAAAAAAGACTTTGCAGTTGATTTACCCTACAATTCTTCAAAATAAAAATTAAGACCTACCCCCATTTTTATAAATTAATTTCTCACACTAAGAGTAAGCATAAACAATATGAATTTTACAAGGAGGTTTTGATTCATCCAGATTGAAATTTTCCCACTAGTATTTCCAGAGGATATGACATTAATGGTAATTATATTTAAAAGAATTCACTATGCTTACATGATTTTAGCATATGAGAAACAGTTTAATTATGTATCTTTGCGCAGCCCAAGGATAGGATATTAAAGATTATTTTCACAAAATACTAAACATTTTCATTTCATGAGAAAAACACCTCTGAGCTGTCCTACATGCACTACAGTAATAAATGGTCTACTCTGGAGAGGAAAACAAAGTTAAGAGTTTTTATCAAAATAAGTAACACAAAAGAAATGGCAGATAATTTGAAATGAATTAATTTAAAGTATTCTGGTTTACAGGATTAAGGTGAGACACTGAGTTTTAATTAAGTATGGGAAAATGCATGTGACTTAGAAAGGACAATAGAAAAGGAAATCATGTTTGCTAAAGTTTATTTCACTATTTATTCCTATATTTCAAGGGAAGTTCATGAATGGGCCACAGCTAACTCTTCTGAATGAATCAAGACATTCATTCTCTTCTAAATGTTTGTCATTAACTCAAAAGGGCTGTTTACAATACAGTCATTTTTAACTACTGCTGGCCTACTGGGAGAGAAATGTAAGCTCTGGTGGAAGAATGACATGAAATGCCTAATGTTTGCCTAGGCTTTTAAGGACATTTTTCCTGGAAGGAAATGAGTAAAAAGTTTTAAATGCAGACAACAGGCTACAGTTAAGACCAGCAGGAATGCACATTGTGAATGTCTTGCTTAACCCTTCTAAACAGATTTTCAAAAGTTTGTAACGACCAGTGAACCCAGACTGCACATCAGAGTGTTTCTGTATGAAGCAGCCCACTGAACTCTTAGAGCCTTGAATAGCACACAGAGGTGCTAGAGGTGTTTGATTTTTTTATTAGAGAATATAAATTTCAGTCACTATAGCGACTTGAAGGACGTTTTCTCCAGTCCACAGATGAAACTCTAAAGGCAATTTTTGTTACCTTTATCTAGGTTACCAAGACCTAATGCACAGATGTAGTCCCTGTAGGGGTAAAGAGTCTTTAGGCTGCTCAATAAAAAGGAATCCTGTTGTCAAATTCTTCTTCAGTATTTTAAAAACTAGCTCACTGCTATGTTTGAAAGTAAGAATCACCAGTTTAACAGTGCCAAATGAACTGGAAGGTTTATTTTCTTTATTTCTGATGTTTACACGGAGGACAACACAGCTTTACTTCTCAGTCACTGAGCTGCCCATGGAACTGAGCTGAGTACCTTGGGAGGTTTCCAGCTGCACCCCAGTTTTGATAATCAGGTCATTGGAAAAGACTTACAAAAGTACATAGTTTGGTCTGTTGCAGACAGGTACTGAAGCAACACAGTAACAGAGGATGTAAGTAATAATTTAGAACGGGAGAATTGACTCCTTTACAGGGGGAAATAGGCTTTGATATTATATAATCAATGGTGTCATTAGGTAGGATGTTCAAATACATGACCAAAGCAATTAATCTCAGAAGGCATTTTACGCTGAGGAATAAAACATGGGGGAATGCAGCCAGTGTTTTCGTTAACTCCATGCTGTCATGTGAACCAAAACCTAGCAACTGGGACTGCTCTGTATTGTGTCCTTGTGTCTCATCCATATTTCTAATGAAGAAAACACTGAGCAGCAGTTTCTGTCCAGGCTTGCATTCCTGGTTCTACCTAGGAGACTAGAAGATCTACACAATGCTCTTCTGAAGCAGATTAAGGAAAACAATGTGGAAAAAGGTTAAGCCAATTAAAAACAAACAAAAAAGTTATCCCTTATCTGTAAATCTTGCTTCAGGTGTGCAAAACTATGCTGTCAATAAAAGTGACCAAAAGCTTAACAATATCCTTGACTAAGGACAGACTTACTGATTTTATTGGGTATTAGAGATCTTGCTTCCCTGTTCACGGGTATAAAGTAGAAGCTGGCACCTGGAAGAATCAGTCATTATGAAATTTGGCAATCCTATGAAAAGTGGAAAAATTGAATTATGCTTTCAAAGCTGATGAAAACTGTTATGTTTTCCTGCCTCTGTTTTGGGATCTATTTCAAAGACATTTCAGCGAAAAACTGAAGGATACATGTTCATGTCAAGTTATGAATGCCTCTTGATTTGAGCAGCAATGCTATACATCATTCCACGAGCACTGAGCATCTTGTTGATAAACTGCAGCAAAGCAATGGAAGATCCATCAAAAGTCATTAACACTGTGTGGATTCTGTGGGAAGAATAGCTGGCTGGAGAATCTGATGTGAGAGTTTTCTGTAGAGAACAATTCAGAAAGAAGAGAGAAAGAAGAAAAACAGGAGAGGTTTCTAGAGGTTCTGGAATTGCAAAGCTGGAGCAGAAAAGGTGCCATGTTTTAAAATTATGTATGTGCTTGAGCGTGTTATTTCATCAACAAAAAGAGAAGCTAAAGTAAAGCCATGATTACACATTTACAATGTGGTACTTCAATTGACTTAAGAAATTTATGCCTGCACCATATAGTCCTGCCCCCTCTTTGTGCAGGTGTGACTGCTTGGAAAATTGCCAGAGGGAACAGAGCCAGCTAGGAAGAGCCTAGCCAACAAACTGTGAGTCTAGCCCAGTAACAAACTGGCACCCAGAAGGAGTCAAGGTGACTCCAGAAGCGGTTTTGCAGTGAGATCCCAGTCTCAGAATGGGAGATTTTTGCTCCACAGGTCATCTTTCCAAGACCTAGTAAACAGCAGAATGAAGCTATTTTTAATTGGAACAGATTGTCACAGCTGTGGAATTGCTACCAGTGGAAAATAGAAAATTAGTAATTGCTGCTCTGATACCACCAAAACCAGATGTACAAGCATTTTTTAAGGGTGGGTCAGGCACTGGTGGTGCATAAAACCATCAGGTATGAAGGCAAATTATCATCACTTGCTGATGCAGTGCCTGAGAAGATAAGGAAGTATCAAGGAGTAAGTCTAGGGGGTGATAAATGCCAAAAATACCAAGTTGGTCAGATTCCAATTGGAGCATGTCGGAAGTGGTGTGGTGGCGATTATCCAGCCTTGGGCTCTCAAAAACCCAACACGAATAGGTGACTCAACTCTCCTTCAGAAGAGCTATTTTTTCACATCTGTAAATACTATACATTTATTTGTGAGTCATACATTAACTATTGTATAAAATTAATTTGAATAAATTACAGTTTGAGGGTTGTCATGACTGAGGGAAATGGAAGCAAGGGAGACCAGGGAAATAGTAGGTAAGGACTCAAAGGGTCTTCATAATTGTAATGCATCATCTTACAACTTACTGACAAAATCAACGTGCCTCACATTTGCAGACAGGCCACTGTACTTAACCTTCAATAGGAGCATATAAATTATACATGTTCAACAAATAGTGTGGAAGGAATTATGAATGATTCACATTAGCTCATCCTACCAGAACACCCTCCTCTTCTTTCATGTCCAATGAATCAGGAAAGCCAAGTAGACATTACCACCTTCCCCCAGTTGGGATATTTACAATGCCTCCCTCTTTATTCTCTGACATTTAATAAAAGGCATGCCCATACTGCAGTTCTCTGCTATTTAATTAAAGACAATCAGTAGAGAGACACAAATCTACAGAAAACCAGTCTTTATTAATTCTCCTTCCCTCAGAATTATTTGTTTGCTTTCTGCCATACCCATAAAGACAGCAGTGTCTGAAAGACAAATGAGTTATGTGAATTTAATACTGAAGACAGGAAAAGGAAAGATACCAGAGCACTGAGGTGCTGGCACTAGATTGGAGTGATCACAGAGTACATTTTTTGTGTATATTATGATCCCAAAACTTGTCTGACCCAACTAGACCATTAGTGATGGCCCAGTCTGTCTGGGAGAAGAAATATGCAGATCCCTCTCCCTTCCTCCCAGATACTTTCCTCAGCATGGTAGTGGAGCTGTATTGCAGCTACGAACTCCAGTTTCAGACACTAATAAATTACGAGGCAGAACTTTCCATGTTCTGCTTCCATAAAAGGGTACCAGACATAGGTAAGAAATCCAGATCTAGGAAAATATAAATTCACCTTCCAGACCCATTAGAGTAGCAGATAGGATTCGGCAGCTCACTTACATTTCGCTGCAGTCAGTCCTGACTTTCTGAAAGAACACAATGGATTTATAGAAAAGTTAAAGTTCATTAAGGAACAAATTTTAGCTATGGTTGTACTGATAGTTTCATATAACTAACAACAGTTCTCTGAAGGACACCCAGGCTGTCCTGATGCCAGGCCTGTGGGGGGACCCAGCCATAATGGTGGAAGGTGCTGTCCCCAGCCTTTAGCCAGAGGTTATCCCCATGAAGTCTCACACAGATGCTTTTAAACACATTTAAGACAAATGAATTGTAAAGCTTATGCTTTCCTTGTTCCTCATAGCTTGACTCCTTTGGTTGCAATGGTGCACATGAAGAAATGCTTATATAGAAACTCTGCAAGGTGCAGTGATGTGCAGACAAGGACTGGCTAATGACCAATGACTTCTACTAATACAGCTATTTACAGAGTTCACATCTTTGTCACTCCAGTTATTATCCCTATAATTTTTTTTTCACATTGTACCTGGTCATTTTTCAGCACCAAATTCTAATTCACAGCCAAGCACCAGATGCTGTGATATGATCCTTCCCAGATGTAAAATCTCCGGAGGTTCCATGCCTACAAAATAAAAGCTACCCAAGAATATCCAATTTCATTTAATACTAGTTTGGAAATCTTTCCTCTAGTCATTTCAGTATAAAGTGTAACCAGACAGTGCACATGTGCAGTTTCACTAGAAAGTGAACAGATATTTACAACCCAGGGAACAGAGCAGGCCAGAACCCCTAGCAAAAACAAACATACAACTATAAGTCATTAGTTTGGTGCTTCAGAGCAACAGTCTGAGATTATTCCGTCATTTAATGCTGCTGTCTAGATTTAATTTTCCCAGCTAACACAAGTTTATTTGAAAGGCACTGCAGCAAGCTTATAGTTATATGGCCAGATCTATCCTGGCTGACATTACGAGGGAAAGAAAAGACAGACGCGATGACACAGGAATCTTTCCGATCATAGCTTCCTCTGCTTTATACCTGCTACCACAGAGTGCTTGCCAAAAACCTTTTTTGTGTATGTATTATGCAAGACTAGCTATTTTCTCCCAGTTCTCCCGTGACAACTCATCTGCCTTTGAAAGCAGAAAAACCCTCTACAACCTTTTTCCCTACTTTGATCTAGGATACAGAATAATAGTATTTAAGATTTAGTGGGGATTTTCCACCATCTGCAATAGATGATAACCTCTCAAGTGCAATGCAAGAACCAAAGTCTGAATATTAAGTGTCCATGTCATCAAGGGAATGTGGGAAAATGAAAAGGAAGGGAAAGCAATTCAGACTTGTGAGTTTTATGACTACCTAGAGTAAAACAAATCATGTAAATATTGCTTCTTTTCCCACTTTGATGTAGAAACTTGTAAAGCTGACTCCTGTAAATGGTATGGACTTTCAGAGAACACAAAATCACAGAATATTGAGTTGGAAGGGACCTGTAAGGATCATTTCAATGACTTCTAGGCTCTGGAAAGTTCTGCAAATTTAACCAGGTTCTTGCTTTGCTGTCTCTCTCCTGTTTTGATAAATGCTTCACTTATTCAGATTGGAATAAAATAATGATGTCCAAGTTTGGAGAAGAAATACTTTCCTGGGCTGAATGACTGATCTGTTTCTCAGGAGTGCTTCACCTTAACCAAACTAAAGCATCGAGGAAGCTGAATACAAGCAGTAAGAGAGGCTTTAGCACTTTGGGCTCAATTACTGAGTGCATAATTTGTGTATCTTGCATGATTGTGTGGCCTGTGTCAACAACTCTGGAGTGCTCAGCCACCACTCACACCTTCTGCATCAGATCTCTGTGCCAGCCCGGCTGGAGACGCCCTCTTGTTTTCACCAACACTGAGTCAGACCATGCCTCAGCAGAACTGCCTCTGGAGGCTTCCTGAAGGTAGAGCATGCAGTGCTGCTCAGACTTTGTCCTCTGAAATGTGCGCTGATCTAAAAACTGGCCTCCTTTTGAAAACCCTGGGAAATGCAGGTCTTGCTCATTCCTGTTCTGGGCTGAGTCCAGTTCTGGGCTCCTCGGTACAAGAAAGACAAGGAGCTACGGGAGCAGGTCCAGCAGAGGTGACAAAGACCAAACATCTCTCTTAAGAGGACAGACTGTGGGAACTGGGCCTGAAAACTGAGAGGGGAATCTCATCAATACATACAAACATCTCAAAGGAGGGTGTCAAGAGGATGCTGCCAGGCTCTGTGGTGCTTAGTGACAGGACGAGGAGCAACGCCCACAAAACAAAATGCAGGAAGTTTCATCTCAACATGGGGAAAAACTTCACATTGAAGGTGGGACAG
The DNA here is from genome assembly GCF_009819885.2 of Catharus ustulatus. NCBI lineage: Eukaryota > Metazoa > Chordata > Aves > Passeriformes > Turdidae > Catharus > Catharus ustulatus. The sequence goes on along the minus strand of NC_046221.1, from coordinate 107,306,123 downwards.
CACCGGAACAGGCTGCCCAGGGAGGTCGTAGAGCCACCCTGTCTGGAGACATTCAAAACCCATCTGGACACATTCCTGTGTCACCTACTTGGTGACCCTGCTTGGCAGGAGGGGTGGAGCAGATGATCCCCGCGGTCCCTTCCAAGCCTAACGATTATGGGATTCTGTATGATTCTCTTTCTTGAAAACCTTCTGTCGGCCTAGCTCACGACGGGGCTGTGCACGGGAGGTGCCCAGCGCTCGGCACCCCTGGCACGCAGGGGCCGGTCCGCAGCACTCCGGGCACCCGCGGCACGCAGGGACTGGGACCAGCCCGCAGCACTCCGGGCACTCGGGGCACGCAGGCGCTGGGACCAGCCCGCAGCACTCCGGGCACCCGGGGCACGCAGGCGCTGGGACCAGCCCGCAGCACTCCGGGCACTCAGGGCACGCAGGGGCCGGCCCACAGCACTCCGAGCACCCGGGCGCTCCGGCCGCGGCGCAGGCGCGGGGAGCAGGCGGGGCCCGGGCCGCTCCTCCCGCTGCCCCCGGTGCCGGTGATCCCTGCGCCGTTCCGTAGCCGTAGCGCAGGGAGGCGGCGGAGCGCGGCCGAGCCCGGCCCGCCGCGCTGGCGAGATGGCGGCGCAGAAGATTAACGAGGCGCTGGAGCACATCGCGAAAGCGGAGAAATAGTGAGCGGAGGGCAGCGGGGCGAAGCGTGCGGGTTGAGGGCAGCTGCCAGCTCGGCACCCGCGCTGTCCGGGCCGCCCGGCGCTCCTGCCCCATGGAGGCGACGTGTCCCCTCCTGGCTTGGCGGGGGGCTGAGGAGACTCCATGTCCCAGGCGGCGGCACTTCGGGAGAAGGGGAGGGAGGCGGCGGGGCCGCGGGGACGGAGTCGGGGGCTTGGCTGCTCGGGCCCTCCTGTGCCTGAGGGGACGCTCCCTGCGGGGGCTGGGTGCTGTCGAGGGCCTGCTGCCCCGAGCAGGGACTGTAAAGCGGCCCTAAGACTCAGCAGTGGGGGCGGTGCGGCTCAGAGGCCTGGAGCCTGAGCAGTTTCCTTTAGGGCCTTGTGGCCTCTATTGCTCCGACCCTGACGGCAAGGCGAGCGCTGTAGCTTCTGCCCTTCTGCTAAAGTTAGTGGGAGGAAGACAAGTCACACAGTCAATTAGGTTGGAAAAGGTTTCTGAGATGATCGAATCCAACCTGTGACCCAGCACCACTCTGTCAACTAGACCAGGGCATGAGTGCCACATCCAGTCTTTCCTTAACACCTCTGGGTATGGTGACTGTCATCTCCAGTTCCAATATCTAACAACCCTTTCTGTGAAGAATTTCTTCCAAATACTCATCCTAAACCTCCCCTGGCACATTTTAAGGCTATAAAGAAGTAGGAGAAGAATTATGGAGACAGTGTGTGATACGTGTTTGATAAAGGAGCTTGACTTTGCAGAGGTGGTGTGTGTTTATTTCCTGCCCGTGAGAAAAGTGGTTGGTGCTTCTTATGTGGTTTCAAAGACCTGTACTTACATTTCTATTGGAGAGCTTAACATCTATGATAGTCTGCTACTGTGAATTTTAACACTGAATGTAGCCATTTTGCTTGTAAGTCTGAATTGCACAGAGTACAGTATAGATGTAATAGAGCTGACTAATACAAGGATACCATCGTTTTAGTAAGAATAGTGATAGGCCCTCTGGAAATCATGGACCAAATGTATTAATTGGCATAGAGGGAAACCTTGGAAATCGAAAAAACCCAGCATATCTTACTCAAGTTACTTGACCAAAAGTGCTCCCCCAGCTTATCTGGAGAGCTTTTGAAATAAAAGATACTAAGACCTCAAATTGTGTGTAGATTGAGTGCATTGTGTATTTCAGCTCTATGCATTTTTGACTCTGACTGTGATAAAAATACCACAATATAAAAGCTTGTTTTAGAGTCATCTGTGGTCGTCATTCAAGTAAGACAGCAAGATCATCTTGGGATCCATGTACAGTTGTTTTGCCAAGTAAAGATAGTATTGCGTATCATGTGTTGGCCTACAACAAATATGCAAGTAGACTGTAAAGTTATGGTAATATTTTAATTCCTTTTAGAAATGAGGAAGTCAGCATATTTAATTCCAAATTACCTAATGACTTACCTAATTTACTGGTGTTCTTTTCCCTCTATGTATCTGTGCCTGCATGTGGCACTCTTTAGTGTCATGATCTGTTTGTAGACATATAAACGACATAAGAGTCTTTGTGTTCGTAAGTAAATTCTTTTATTTGTGTATGCATTGGAGAGTCTTTGTTAATTCTCAGAAGAAAAAAAAAAATCCCGTAGAGGAATGCTGGAAACTGATGTGTGAAAAAAAATATTGTCAGGTGTCATGGTATAAAAAATCTGGAGATACCATGTTGTAGGAGGAAGTATTTTTCTTCTACTGGCTTCTTACTGCTGAGAAGATGGACTTGGAAAGACTCTCTGAAACAGTAAAAGCGTGTTAGGGTGAGGGTTGTAACTATGGGATATAATGGCAGCGTTTTATGCAATTCTTAACAGTTCTTATGGTAGTGATGCCACCATAGTATTGGCACATAGGTAATTGCTCATTTCCAGGTTTTCTAAAGTTTGAAATGTATCTGAAGTGCCTTGATGGTAAAACATAAAATCTTTACTAATTGTTTCTTGTGTTTTAGCCTGAAAACTGGATTCTTAAAGTGGAAACCAGATTATGACAGTGCAGCTACTGAATATGGGAAGGCAGGTACGTGTGGCTGTAAATGTGGCTGTATATATTTCAAAGTATTCATCAAGCTTAGTCCCTGATAATGTGTAAAATATTTTTATTACGATGTTGCATAAGTAAAACTGTTGTGAAGACTAAATGTAAGATGAAACAACACAAATTCCTCTTGGTAGCATTGTAAAATAAATTTCAGGTTGTACTTGGAGATCTAGAACAGTTTCCAAAACCAATTTTTTTTTCAAGCTTACAACTTCTATTTTTTATATTGCTATATGCGACAAAAATAAAGCTTTCTTTCCTTCTTTCACTTGTCCACCCCCAAATGCTGTGACTTTATCTAAAACAACAGACGTTCAAGCTGATTTTAAAATTTTGCTTTATCATCATCTTATGAAATATGTCCTGTCAAAGACTGTCTCAGTAGGGTGAGATTCTGCCAGGTTGGTTGGTTTTTGTTCAGGCACAGTAATGTCTCATTCCTCCCTTTTCCACTGCCAAGTGACACACTGAATATAAAATCCTTACTAGTTGATTTCTTTTTGTTGTTAAACATTTTCCTGTTTCTCATAGTAGTAATTTGTTGTGGTCTTTTGGTTATTACTCTAGGCATTCCTACTTACTCACCTAAGACCGAATATAAAAATAGGAACTTGGAAGAACAACTGGAGCATTTATAAATTGAAATTTATTTTAACTCTTATTTCATGTTTTATTAGTTAAATGAGATAGAAATACATATTTGTGGCCTGATGAGGTTATGGGTATCTTTTGCTGGTGGCACATTTCTGTCTTTGTATAACTCCTAATGATTAAAATTATATAAATATGTGTTCCTCCATTTCTGTAATTAAAATACAGCATGAATGACTCTCGAAGTCCAGCTAAACACATTGAGAGCTATGTATGATGCTGTGGTGATATGGATGGGGTGTTGATAATAAATGTCTTTAACAGTAACTAAGTAACTAGTGAAGCAAGGAGAACTGTTTGGGATTTTTGGGAAGACATTGGTAAACTGTAACCATGCATTTAAAGAGCCTGTTTGCATCTTTAGGTAGCTAAACTCTCTAGCGGCAGTGGTAAAAAAGAAGACAATGTCAAATTGTAAATAAAATCCTTATTTCCTTTTTTGCAGCTGTTGCTTTTAAGAATGCCAAGCAGTTTGACCAGGCAAGGGAAGCCTGTTTACGGGAAGCTGAGGCACATGAAAACAATAAAGCGTATCTTTTCACTGTTTTAGATTCTTTTTTTCCTAGAAGCTGACTCGTTGCTACTTGCCTTGGAGTAATGGGGGGCTGGTAGCAGGTTATTTATTATATCTGCACCTTTTGTCAATGTAGCAGAATTGCTTTTTAGAAGTCTGTTCCTGTGTTCTCTGAGTGGGAAAACTAAAGAACTGTTGGTCAGAGAGTTAAGGTTGTCCCAAATAACAGCTGACAGGTGCCTGAGATACCTAGGTACTGCTTCAGAAATTCAATTGGTTTTTAATAACCTACTCATGCATAGTATAAACTAAATGAAGCTCTGACGTTATTACAGTACTTGTAGTACTATTTAATAAGCAGGAACATATATTAATTAAATGTGCTTTTTACAAACTTTATGTGTACCTATACATTTGTATGTACCTATGCATTGGTATGTTGCATTTATTCTGTCTTTAGAATTATTTCTTTTTGACAACTTGTCTGCAGTTGTAGTAGGTTCAATTTGCCTTTATGGGGTTCCTTGCTTTGAAATTAGTAGTTGTGTAAGATTTTGTACAATAGTATTTTTCCTGCATTATATTTTTGTGGCTTTTGTCCTTGACTTCAGTCATTTTATGTCCAGTCTCTTTCATGCTGCCAAGTAAGTACAGAAGTGCTGAGTAATCTGAAACAGATTTTTTAACATACAGTACAAACATGAACTGTCATTTTGATGTCAGTGTAGTAAATGTTCTGATTCAAGCCGTTTTGCTGCTTCAAAATTAGTTCAATGGAAGTATGAGCTAGGAAAGTCTGAAAACCTGTAATGGCCACCTGAAGAAATGATGATTTTGGCATTCTTCAGCACCTTTTGAGAGCAAATACTTTTTTTTAGATGGATTTCTCATAATTTTGAAATCCTACGCTGTTGAGCTAATTAAGAAATTTTTAGTTAAAGAGTATTTCAGAGATGACAATAATCCAAATATTGCCTGAGAATCAGGTTAGAATAGATTCTTACTGGGGAGTCTGGTTGAATTTTGTGGAAGATAAAGTTACATGTATGCTGTGTCATTACACAAAACATCCTCAAAGCATTAAATATTAGCAGTGAAGATGTTAGATAGTTAATGTATGTTAACTTTTGTGTCATAACTACAGCTTGTTGTAATATACCATCTCTGACCAAATTGTACATTTTTTTTCTCTGCAGAGCTTATGAGCAAGCTGGCATGATGCTAAAGGTATTCTCATTTAATAGTTTTTGTAATTAGGTTCTGTTTGATAGTGACGAATATGGTGCACTGGACCATTTTACAGATACATATAAGCAAATTGCATATTCAAGTGAAATTTTTTAGTTGACTCATAGTCTCTACCTCTACCTTCAGTAGATTGGGAAAGCAACATTTGTATTTGGGGGGAAAATAGTTTTCCTTTTGTAGAAGGAAAGAAGAGTTCCTCATGTCAGAGGGTAACAGAAGTGTGGTGCTGCTTTTACTCTAAACTACCACAAGTTCCTGACTTACACAAAAATTTAATACTTAAAAGTGAATTTTGTGGGGTTGGTGGTCAACTTTCACTAGCCCTACAATTTAGCCTACTGATTTTAGAAACAAAAATCAGAACCTTAATAAATAAGTTACTGTAATTTGCTTTGACTTGTGTCCTTGCACATAAGCTCCTTTCCTGACAACAGTGTCCCTGTGACTATTACCTTGTAGGAGATGCAGAGGCTCCCTGAAGCAGTTCAGCTGATCGAGAAAGCCAGTATGATGTACCTGGAGAATGGGACACCAGACACAGCAGCCATTGCACTGGAACGGGCTGGAAAGTGAGTCTGACTTATTGGTGGCTAGAATCTGTGCAGGGCATGGGTATGTCTGTGGTGTTCTTTTATGTCTTTTTGATACTTTCGGGTAAAAATATTTTTCTTTCATCTGAAGAGAAAATATTGGTGGTTTATTACAGGTTAATAGAAAATGTGAGTCCAGAGAAGGCTGTGCAGCTCTATCAGCAAGCAGCATCGGTGTTTGAAGTAAGTGGGGGATTTTTGTGGGCGCTTTTGGTTTGTTGTTTTTTTTTTCTTTCAACTATAAAGTAAAAGCCTAAGCCTAGATTCTAAATTGTTTCCTTCATTTTACATGAGTGGCTGAGTAATGGAGCTCAAGGCTTCTCATGCTGTGTAGAGAAGGAGATGACAAAAGTCAGGAGTCAGTTTGCTTTGCCTTTTTCTCAGTTTAGGACTTGACAGGATCTGAATTTTGTAGTTCCAAGTGTTTTGCCTCTTGTTGGGCAGCACAGAAGGTAGAGAATATGTCTGCTTTTGTGTACTGGAACTCAAAATAATTAGAAGACCCTGAAGGCACAGAAGAAAAGATTTTGCTTGGTGCTCCACCCATTCCACAAGTCAGTGATTTGCCTTTTTGCAAGTGGCTTTGATGTACTTCTGTCAGTTGTCATGTGTTTCCAGATTAGTGAATTTGCATTGACATTCCTTTGCTGAGCAAATCCATACAGGAGCTGACTGTGGAAATTGGCAGCACCAATACACTTCATGTTCCCTTGAGTGCGCAAACTGCTGATCTAATAACTAACAGTTATTCTGAGTTACAGGTGATACACTTAGATTAAGGTCTAGTGGTCTTAATTCTGTGCAAATGAAATAAGGATGTCTGAATTCTTTTTCTCTCTAGAATGAAGAACGTTTACGGCAGGCATTAGAAATGTTGGGGAAGGCATCAAGACTTCTGGTCAGAGGACGCAGGTATGCTTTTATCCCTTTTTGTTCTTTTAAGGTAATTGAACCTTAAAATGTGATTTTGATTGTGGTTTTTTGTCTTGGTGTTGTTTGGTTTATGTACTATTCTTATTTGAATAGCTTCAAACTAAGTTCCAGTTTCTGTGGGATATACCATGTTCATCCAGGAACCACCCATTTTGTGTTCTGGGATGGGAGAATGTGAGCTGAAAGTCTTTTGCTCTGTGAAAACACCAGTTTTCCTTAATTGTTAAAATACTCCAGGATTTTTTTTTTGTTTTTTTTTTTCCCAACATTAATATGTAGAAGACTTGAAAGGATATAAAAGAGAGGAATTAGGACTAACCTGAGGAAAGAAATCTGCAGCGGTCTGATTCTGGACTTCTTAAAGAAGAGTGAATCTTGGTGTCTCAGTGAGACAAGTTTAATTGCAAATTGCTTACACCAAACTTGATCTTCAGTTCGTCTTAGACATGCTTCGCTGAAACATTTAGGTCCTTTAAGAGCTGTATTGCTAGTTCATGGATATCAGACTTACTGATAGCTTACAGTAACCTCAGGACATATGGAAAAGTGTTAGTGTATGTAACAAAGCATTTGTCTTGTACAATGTTACAAAAACCAAGGTTTCTCTGCATAAATACCAGAGATGTTCTTACCACGTACACAAAAGGAATTGCTGACTATATATTTACCTACAGTAATTTCACGAATACAAGCCGCACCAATTTGACCAAAATTTTGGTGGAAACCCGGAAGTGCGGCTAATATTCCGGGGCGGCTAATCTATTAACAAAATTCTAAAAGCTGCCAACACGGAAGCGAGAGCCCGCGGCAGCCCCAAGCCAAGCTGGAGCCCGGCCGGCCCCGGCAGAGGTGGGAAAGCCTGGCAGAGGCGGGGCCAGCAGTGTCGGGGGCGGGCGGCAGAGCCTGAGCCAGCAGGGCGGGGGAGCCCGGGAGAACTGGGGCTAGCAGTGCAGGGGAGCATGGCAGAAGCAGGAAGGCCGGCGGGTGGGGCTGCCTGGCAGCGGGGGAAGCCCAGCAGAATCGGGGCCAGCAGCGTGGGGGAGCCCGGCGGTGCGGGGGCCTGCAGTGCCGGCCAGGGCGAGGAAACGCGGCGGCGGTGCAGACGGGAGGGGGCGGCCGGCGAGCGTGGTGGTGGCGGCGGCGGCAGCCCTGCTGGCGGGGCGAGCGAAAGCGCCGCTCGCGAAAGCGCCGCCCGGCGAGCGAAAGCGCCGCCGCTCGCGAAAGCGCCGCCGCTCGCCGCGAAAGCGCCGCCGCTCGCCGCGAACCGCGAGCCGCGAAAGCGCCGCTCGCGAAAGCGCCGCCGCGAGCCGCGAACCGCGAGCCGCGAAAGCGCCGCCGCGAGCCGCGAACCGCGAAAGCGCCGCCGCGAGCCGCGAACCGCGAGCCGCGAAAGCGCCGCCGCGAGCCGCGAAAGCGCCGCCGCGAGCCGCGAACCGCGAGCCGCGAGCCGCGAGCCGCGAGCCGCGAGCCGCGAGCCGCGAAAGCGCCGCGGGGCGGGCGCGGCGCGGGGCGGGCGCGGCGCTCGCGAGGCGCGGCGCGGGGCGAGCGAAAGCGGCAGCGGGGCGGACGGCGAGCCCGGCGGCGGCAGCCCTGCCAGCCGGGCGAGCGAACGCGGCAGCGGGGCGGTGCTGACGGGAGAGGGGGGCCAGCGAGCCCGGCGGCGGCGGCAGCACCACCCGGCCAGCCCCGCCGAGCCGTGGCGCTGAGCTGGGCCACCCGGCCCCGTCGGCAACCATGAGCGGGCCGAGCCTGCCTGGCCCCGCCCCGAGCCAGTAAAGCCCGCTATGCCGCGATCCTGTTACTAATTGGCCAATTTGTGAAAGCTGCGCACGGATTCTCGCGACGAACGAAAGTGCGGCTAATATTCGGGGTGCGGCTTATCTATTGACAAAGACAGCAACATTGCCGAGGCACCGGGGGTGCGGCTTATAATCCGTGCGGCTTGTATTCGTGAAACTACTGTACTCTGTTTTTAGATCTACTGTTGGTTTTTAGTTGTGTTGCTGTTTATTCCAGTAGACTTGCCACCATATTAAACATTTTGTAATTAGCCTTGGGTTCATTGTGTTGTATTCCTGGCACTGATACTCTTGTTTTTTTGGTTTTTAGATTAGATGAGGCTGCACTGTCTCTTCAAAAGGAAAAAAGTATTTATAAGGAAATTGAAAACTACCCCACTTGCTATAAGGTAATTTCTAAGAGACAGCTTCTGATAGTACCTTTAATTTTTTTAAATTTTTGTTGTTACTGACATCTGACAGATGATGGGTGCCTCTTGATAAGGGATAAGTTTCTTGCTAAATGATTAGAGTTTGTCGTAGTGGTGTTTCCCAAACTTTATCTGTGATTTTAGAATTTTTATGATAAGATGCTGTTATCCACAGGAGCTGTCAAAACCAAACAACACATAAAAAATAAAGATGTTATCAAAAAAACGAACTACATAAACTGTTACTTGGGACAACAATCCATTAAAATGTTATAGGAGATAACCTATTTCGTACCAGCTGAGGAGATGGCTCTCTGCTTTTTCACCAGATTGTTCTGACTCACTCGTGTCAGTATTTTAGGATGATAGTGGACTGTAATGACCTTTCTCATAATTCAGTCTACTATTTTTCTCATATTTTATTGTAAATTTCTAAAGCATCATAAGTCTTACGCTTTTTTTTCTTTTTGTTTAGAAAACTATTGCTCAAGTCTTAGTTCATCTTCACAGAAATGATTATGTTGCTGCAGAAAGGTGTGTGAGGGAAAGCTACAGGTGAGTCTACTTCGTGGTCTATAATTTTAAAATGAATGTTTCACTAGTGTGGACCTATCTTGCTTGGCATTGTTCTTTCATACATTTTTAACCTGCACTTCTGTGACTAACTGTACAGTAATAATGTTCCCTGATGTATGGCTATCAGGAGTCTTTTTCACACAAAACAGATTTTAGCTGTAATGGCTACTGTGATTCTTCTTAACAAACCCAAAATACAAAGTCATAAAGAACTAGTTACGTGTGACAGGGGAAATGAGATGGAAATTAAAAGTGCTTGCCATGTTTCAGGAGAAAATTTTGGTGTCAAAATATGGATTAGTGTTTAACCCTGGCAATTTTTCATTTCAGCTTTCATTGGAACTTCAGTAGCAAAATCTCAAAACAATATGTTTTTACTTTAACGGTGTTTTTAGTGAAATGAACATATGTATAAGTTAAATTGTACTACTTTACCTTTAGAAACAATATTTCAAGGTCAGTCTTTAAACATCTTGCTTATATTTTCTAAATCTCCCATTTTATATACGGAAACTCATGACAGAATTTTTCTGTAGGTAAAACGGAGAGTTTATTGACTAATCAGGAAAAGAATACTAAAAATCTAATATTCTTTTGACTAGGATTGTCACTTATTTGCAGTGTGCAAACTAGTATTACTTAAGCTTTAATTTTTATGGATATGATTCATGTACCTAAATAAATCAACTCTTAATTTCCTTCAGTATACCAGGATTTAATGGAAGCGAAGACTGTGCAGCACTGGAGCAACTTTTAGAAGGGTATGATCAGCAAGATCAGGATCAAGTTTCTGAAGTCTGTAATTCTCCGCTCTTCAAATACATGGATAATGATGTAAGTAGGCAGATCCTATGATGGGGGGTTTTTTTCAGGTTAAGAGGGTGGGCTTTTTTTCCTACTAAAGCAGAATAAGAAGAGCACAGTTCATGCATTTATTGTGACTTCCTGTCATGCTACCCTTTGGGTATGAGCTTCCTGCATTATTTTATTTTGCCTGCCAGTGATGGTGCTGCCTACCTTTCAGATGGTGCGAAGGATTAGATAAAAGAACAGCTTGTTAAGGATTTGCTGAACTTGTTTAATGAGTTGACCAAAATTCAGTCCTCTTCTGCTTGCTTCCTTAAAGACAAGAACAGTTTGCTGCTTCTGCTTTTTCTCAGAAATACCATGCAGCAGATAAATGCATAAACATGACCAGAACATGATGCCTACAGGATGGCAACATTGAGTGTTTTTTCCATTGTTCATTCTTAGTGAGGTAATCACTCAGGATAGATTTTGAATTTGGAGCAAGTAGTTATCTCTTTCTCCACCATTTTTTATTTAATTAAATTTGTATATTGTAGGAAGTATAAGATAGAAAGATGTGAAGTAATGGAAACATCCATCCCTGCCAAACCTTATAGCAGTATTGGCTAATTTTACTTTGTTGAATAGTAAAAATTAAGTTACTAGTCTTACTGCACAACACTTACAAGACCGTTTACGTGATCTAATGCTAGATGAAAAACCACATACTGGAGTTATTTATTTTCTACATAAAGCTTGAACCAGAGGAGCTATGTGGCCGATTTATTCAATATTAAGCAGCGTCAATACAGATCTCATGTCCCATTCTCAGAGTATTTGAGGGAGAGAAAAATGAACCAGTGTTATCTTTATTCCATGCTGGAAAAATACACCCTGAGCATCATCACTCTGTTTCTGTACTGAATGTTGCCTGCTTGCTTATTGTGAGCATCAGTCAATTCTATGATAGTACAGAAACTAAACTTGCCTTGTTATTTTCAGTATGCCAAGCTTGGTCTTACCTTGGTGGTCCCAGGAGGTGGAATCAAGAAGAAGTCACCAAACGCTGCCCAAGACAAAGCCAGAGGACCAGCTGCAGTGGGCTCTCATGCTGATGAGGAAGAGGATGAATATTCTGGTGGACTATGCTAGCTACAGACTAGGTTGTCATCAATATCTGACTGACCTGTGATGCTGAGCATATCCAAAGGTACCAGATTTACCAGAGCTTCATTGTAATTGTGATATGGGAATCCTGATATTAACTTGGCAGCTTCTGGGTGCAATGCAGGAGAAAAAGCATGATTGTACCTATCATTTTGAAACATCTTTGGACTTCATCTCTTACCTGGGAAGGGCTTTCTTAGGGCCCTGCCTTCAGCTGACGGGAAAAAATTGAGAAGAGTTTTACTAAAAGCACAGTTTAAAAGAAACCAAAACCTCAGAAGCACTGGAGGGAGAGTGGTACAAAATTTTAAATGCTGGATTTCAACAGCTGGTACTTTTGGTCCCAGTAAGATGTTTGCAGTAGTTTTTGGAGTTAAATGTATGATCATTCATCTGGCTATTTATCTCCTGTTTAAGACCATTTGAGGCAGACTGTGCCAGGCAGGAGTTTTACTTGTGTAAGCACTAGGGGGAGCATTCAGTTTGTTTTCAACATATTTTTACTCCACTGGGAGTATTATTTTAATACCTTCTTTTTTACAGTATCCACATGAGTGTGAAAAACACTAAGTCAACTAGGTTGAAGTTATCTTGCAAGCTTAAAAATACACTGCCTTTCCTCATAAGAAATTTATTGACCTGAACTACTTGGAAGTAAGTATGTCCATAGTGTTTCTAATATGCACCTTGGAAAAGGAAGGAGTGAACAACCATTCTTAGCAGTGTTTTTGAAGTGTGCCATAACCAAAAAAGAAACTGAAGTTAGCAGGTAATGTGCACTAAATATAAACTTCTGAAGACAAATGTTTAACAAAAACTCAGGTGGAATGTTTCAGTGATATGTTTGAGTTCATGAGCGTCCTAGGTGTTCATTTGCTAATCAGTATGCTAGTCTATGAAGACATTTGATTCTTTCATATTTTCAAAACATTGAACAGATATCTCATATATGTGACTTTTTCAAACTATCGTAGAATCCAAGGTAACCAAATTTTAGTGCATCCTATTTCTATTTGGTTTCAAGTCATCATGTATTTTGCAAGCTTCTTTAGTGTCCTAAATTTGTTTCACCGTTTTGTGCTTAAAAGTTGTCAAGTCTAGAAGTTGTACCTGTGACTTGTTTCTTCAGCAGGACCTAAGCGAGGTCTGAGCTAGGGTGACATCACTTGGAATCCAGCAGGGATTTGTATGTGATGCCCAAAGCTCTGTAAACGAGAGACCAAGAGCACAGTCTAAAGTGTTGGGATAGTTTCTGCCACATTAAGGAATTGGATGTCATCAAAAATATCAAGCATATGTCTGACAAAATTGTGTCAGGTGTAATTATGATGTGGGTTCAAATTTTAGAGGGCTAATGCTCACTTCCCCTGGGGTGAATAGCACTCAGTAACATTGAGATAGGAGCACAAACTGCAGCATATATTTGCTGTCTCATTAGAAAGTCATGTTATTCAATTTAATGGGTATTCAAAAACCAGTTTTGTGTCTGTCTTGTGTAATAATAACCATGAGTTTTAAAGCTCTTTAAGATGCACCTGTAGTTCTTCACTATCTGATGGGTAATTTCCCTTTGTTATCAATGATGTATATAAAAGTTTTGACTCTGCAATTTTAGGAAGTGAGAGTGCTTGCAGGTATACATGAAAGATGGTTTTGAAGATTTCCTAGAATTCGAGAACTCTTCTAGAATTTTCACTGTTGGAGGAACTCACTTCACTTTAACTGAAGTTTAACTTCTACCTTCTGGATTTAAATCAAGTTGAACATAACACTTACTATGGTGAGTCTTTATCACAGGTAGAAAAAATGCACACATAGAAACTCAGGGAACACTAAGGAATTTTCTTCAAGCATTTCCTGCTCCTTCTAGTTCTGAAATCAGTTTTGTTGTATGAACCCAAGGAGTCTGCATTTTGTGTGTGTGAACAATTGTACGTATCTGAAATGATGAGGTGCGTAAGAAAACTGGGAACTTCGTGTGCTTCTGTGGAAGAATTTTCAGATTTATTTAAACTGTGCTTGTAACACTAGCAGGCCCTTAAAATAAAAATTAAAATGATTTGTTACATTTTTAAAGCATATTTTCCATATGAAAAAAAAAAAAAAGCAAAACTGTCTTCCCCCGTCCCTCAAGTTGTTCTGTGCCAAGTGTGGAAAATCTGGGACAAAAGTGGCTGGTACTAAACATGTTAAGCTGCCATTGAATTGACATTTCTGATTCTTAGTAGTAGAATCTTAATCTTTAATTGCAATGTTGCTGCAAAGACCAAATCTGCAGAAGTGGAAGCATCTGAAAATAAGATGGTCTATTTTATATAACTTATTCTCCTATTTTAGATAGTGAAAGTGTGTTAGGAATGTTAACTGCCTTTTAGTAAATGTTTAACTATAGAGAAAACTGTCTGTATATTATGTGTTAGTGTTTGTTTCTATCTTTCAGAGCAATTTGCACACTTATGTAAATACCATTTAAGTGATCTAAAATGGAAAATACAGCATTTACAGCAAGAGAGTTTCCAAAACCAGTGTTGACTGTAATAAAAAAATAAAGTTAAATTCTGCATGGGGACTGAGCAATGGCCGATGCAATGTATATGTAAAATCAGAAGATTTCTAAATTATCTGTAACTTAATACTCAGATGATCAAGTGCAGTGTGAAACCTGTGCTTTACTTGTTCTTTTCCCAAATCTGTGGTGTAATAGAGTACAAAATGTGTTTGTTACAGCTCTGCAGATGCTGCCTCTTGAGAAGAGGCTGTGTGTTTCACCAACATGAAAAATAAAACTTGAAATTAGTGCATATGTGGTAGCTTTCTCTGTTGTTGATCACATCCTTCTGAGGTCCACTATTTGAAAATTAATGTTGATTATATTTAATTTGTCACTAGGTTAGATTTTGAAAGTTTTTTGTCATGAGAGTACAAGATTGTCATTATTCAAGTTAAAATCAATGGGAAGTTTGAAAAGCAACTAAATTTCACACAACTTAAGGATGTGAATTCTGGAACTTTTTGGAGACTTCATAATTGTAGAAAAATCACCTTTTCTACTATTTTAAACTGAAACTTTCTGGAATATTTGAAGGTCAAAGAATCTAGCACTGAAGTTCTACCACTGTAGCAGGAATTGTTCCTTTGATGCTGCAAATATGCAGCTGTATAAAGTTATAAGAACTAAGCTGCTCTTAGGGAAAAAAAAAAGCCATGTCATCTAGATTTATAATAAGTAGTGAACTTTTTTGGATGCAGGAAATGGAAAAAAGAAGTGACCCCAACCTCTCTGACTAGTAGTGGTAATAAAATTGGAGGAAGTAGATGTAACTTTAGAGAGTAGAAGGGAACCCCTTGGGATCTGCGGTTTGAGCCTGAACAGGGACGTGAATCTCTGAGTTAATGGTCTGTAGAGGCCAGCATGCCCAGGAGCTGGGTTCATCTCTTCCTCTGCCTCAGGACCTGTTGGAGAGGATGTGCAGTGTTGTGTCTCTGACCACCTTCCACAAGGCTGGTGGGTCTTTGTTTCCGAACCGCTGCTGCTGCCCTTCAGCAGTGATTTCCAGAGTGTCCATCAGCCTGGAATGGGAGCGGAGCGGCAGCTGCAAGGCTGCACGTACATTTTGAGAACATGTGGCTGCTGTGATTCATCTGCTGAGCCCTGTGGGAATAGTGGTGAGGAGCATGGCTGGACTCTGCAGTGCACGCTGCCAGCGTCTTCACTGGTGTGTGACCAGTTTGGACTGCACCACAGAAACGTTCCAGTCCCAGAGTGACAGAAGCAGGCCTCAGCATGTGCACTGTGAAATGGGCTGCCTGCAGTTGTCTTGCTTGTTTTTGATTTGTATTTACATGCCTTCATTTTGTGCTGTTTCTGAGCTCTGCGTAACCTAGCGTGGATCTGTTATCCCAAGAGTGTTGTTCCCTGTTAGCGCTAGATGGTGCCGCAGAGCTGGCACGGGCCTTTCCTCTGCTCTGTGTCCAGAACAACGTCTGCTTTTAAATATGCTCAGCTGGAGTGTTGGTTTGGTTAGAATATCCACACGGGGACCTGCCCTTGCTGCTGCTTCTTGTGGCTTGAAACACCTGCCCAAAGTCATAGAAGTCAACTTACAAAGACAGCTTAGGTGGTTGTGCTTTCACTTTTCTGAATATGGGCCTGGGAAATTGGGTGATTAAGAGCCAGGTTAAGGATAGTGGGTGGGTAGGCAAATAAAACAGTAGCCAGTGTGCACTATAACCTGTTAAAAGACATTTTCAATTCCAGGGCTGGCTGATTCTGCTATAACTGGCAGTCTTAGTGCAGCCACAAAATTTTATGAAATGCCTCATGCGCAGACATCAACAAGTATAGGGGGCAGGGAAATTAACAAAATGGAAGGAGTGAGAAACTGGTCATCAGGCAATGCTGATGGATGGAATGGAGAGCTCCTGCTGTAATTTGTTGAAAGG
This sequence comes from Catharus ustulatus, assembly GCF_009819885.2. Classification (NCBI taxonomy): domain Eukaryota; kingdom Metazoa; phylum Chordata; class Aves; order Passeriformes; family Turdidae; genus Catharus; species Catharus ustulatus. Next base: position 107,290,249 of record NC_046221.1, on the reverse strand, counting down.
AGTTTACTTAAAAAAATATGCTACTTCCTGATTCATCCACAGAGGCAGGGAGGGAAGGAGGACCAGCATGACTGCTCTCTCCATGCTGGGGAGAGATTCTGCTGCTGTGTGTCATGTGAGGCAGTCTGAACACAAGACACATTACATCCTTTGCCTGTCACTAACTGACTGGAATTCAGGAATGAAAGGTAAAACTTTATAGCTGCAGACAGGGACTTCTTTGTGTGTGTAGCTGACAACTTTCTAGCTGATGCTTGCTGTGCTACACTGCTCAACAAATGTCCCAGAGTAATTGTGTTGGTAATAATAGAGCAGAGAATTCATGAAATGTAAAGACCTGTGGTGCTCCATGTGTTTTATGGGTGCCAACTATTTTATTTAATTGGCCACCATCCAGTAATTTTTTGGCTCCTCATTTGTGTCAATGTATGATTTTCCAGGCTGAATAACTGGAGGAAGAATGAGGATCCTCTCAGCTGCACTGGAGCCTGGAGCACAGGTTGGGTGTGTAAGGAGTGAGTGGTTAAAGCTGTGTGGACTTGGGGGAGTAAGGCAGCTGTGTAGCAACACCGACTGAGCGAAATATTGTAAAGCTTTAGTAACGAAGCTGCAGAAAGAGTAGTATATCTTAAAATTCTCCTTTAAGTAAGACATGATCTGGTAACTTCTGCTACTACCTTAATGTTTGTCTTCCCAAACTTACCAGATTCTGCACCTCGTGCAGAATTACTGAGAAGTCATTTTCTTTGAAACGTCATCAAAGAGTTATTTCTCACCACTTTGAAATACTTCAGTCTAATCCTGATGCAAGACATGAGTGGTGAAAGTCATGCTGCTGAGAAACACTGGAAAGTAAAAGAAAACACCCTTGTTTTCTGTTGATTCAGAGGGTTTTTTCCTCCTTCAGATCTTAATACTCTCTAATATAAGGAATTTCCCCTCCTTTGTAGCTCATGCATTTTAGTATGCAATCTGAGATTCAAATAGTTGTTTTTTCTGTATTTGTCATCTCCTGCAGCCATTAAGAAGCAGAAGATTTCTTGTGATTGAGATGGGGGCCGGGAGAAACTGAGAAAGTATGCACATGACTGCACACACTAGTCACTTTTGGTTCTGGGTGTGCTAACACAGAACTACTTGTGATCTCTTCATGGATAGGCTGTCAAGTGGCTGCAGGAACAGGTGTGAATGCCTCATTGTAAAACGAAATCTGGTATTAATGACATGAAACCAAGGTAGTAAGTGCAAGTAGCAGCCTGAACACATGCTTCATGCTTATGCCTACTGGCATTTATAACATGATAATTTTTGTTTTAGAAGGTCATGGATATCTAAATCAGAAACCCTATTTCAGAAGTGTTTCTTCACAGGACTGAAGTGCAGTAATGTGATTACTTGAAATTGACTATATTTCAAGGATAAATTTCTAATGTATCTATTTTGCAGGAAGCAGGTATGGGAAAACACATCTGTGATTACTGGGCTTTGAAATAGTTTGTTAAAAATGTAGGAGGGGGGAATTCAGAACAATTTTTTTCAGGGTATTTCAGGAATAGTGGCAGTTTGGTTTTCACTTTCTGAGTTTATATTGTGGATAATTCCACTGATGACTATGTGTTGTATTGTGTTGCTGTAATTAAAAAAATTGGCTACTTTTAAATATAGATACTGCCACTGCTAGAACTTTGATCCTTATGAACCAGAATATGGGACATGTGAATCTATACATTCACTATAACTGAAGTATAGAAAGAGACTAGGAGGCAATGTGTGATGGAAAAGAGTGAACTTAGAGAGAGGAAACCAAGGAGGATTCCAGCCCAGTGGTAAGTACTTGTGCCCTCTTATGATTTCCTGATCACAGAAGAAGGGTGAAGGAACAGCTAGAGACATAATAATATTGTTTGACAAACAACAGAACAACATGGATCACACATCTGATAGCTTGTGTAAATCACAGAAGTCACCATTTTTTTCAGACACTCAAAGGTAGTTTTGGGCATAATTCTGATGCAAGGCAGCAAGGGAAAGCATTTTTTATTATGTCCCTTGAATTAATGTTAAATTTATACTATTCTGTTCTAATGCGTTTATTCAGAGGAGTTTCCAGATGCACAGATGCTGGAAGAGAGAGTGTAATAAAGGGAACCCTGTTTGCTGCATTGTTTCCTTTCCTTTTATAGTTGTGTGAATTTTGTCTTTGCTGCAGGAGCAAAGGCTTTTCCTTGAAGGCTTTGCTGTATACCACTTTTTTCTTTTTTTTTTAATAAGTTTGGGCTAATGAGAAACCAAACCTTTGCTTTAGGTGGATATTCTGGTAAGTTTTCTCCCTTTCGACCATTTTTTGATGGATTCTCAGCATCTTATTAAAATTATTGCTTTTTAATTTAAAAGTGCTGAACTTGGTTTGTGTCCATTGAAGAGAAACAGTAGTTTTTCATCAGAGTTAATGTACTATTTATGGATCTGGAGCAGATGGAAAAACTCGTGGTCTTTGTCAGGAATCCAGGATGTGCTGTGTTAGTGGCAGAAAAACTGGCATTTTGTCACTGTTTTCCATTTTATCTTTGACCAAATATAAATAACAGGTGAATATGACACAAAAACATTAGATTTAGGCCATTCCCGTGTTGAGAGTTGTGGCAGATAAAATGAAGGCTTGAATTTCAAATGTACAAACTATTTTTCCACCCTGAAGCAGATTTTTAAGGGCTGTCATTTGTCACCAAACTTTATTTTGAGTGTGGAATTCATGCTTCTTTAAGTTAACTGTGATATGGCTCACTAATATAGCCCATGCCATGTGATACGGAATTATAGAATTTTGAGACATCAGGGTTAAATGTGAATTAATTGCTTAAAATAGGAATGCAATGAACTTTGTCAGTCTTCTAAGTTATTTCTGTGTAGTTATTTGTAGTTATTTGTCTCCTGATTTTCCTAAACTTCATTTCTAAGTACAGTAATTTCACAATTATGAGCTGCACGTCGGGGTGTTGGCAACTGTCTTGGGTTTCAATACAGAGTGTGATAAAAGGTATCTATTCTATCGCCATCTGTTGAGGATGGGGGGCAGTGATCCTTATCTCAACGGCATATAGTCTGCTAATGGGCCATCCATTGAAACCAGGCAGGGCATTGTTCTTTATCTTCTCACAACCCATCCCTCCTCCAGCGAGTCATTTTCTGCTAATGGCCCATTGAGTCCCACTGTGTGACTGATAAAATTACTTCATCCCATTGGAAGTTGCTCCAGCCAGGGGGAAGAGCCCAACATTTCTTACCAAGATAAAAACAGAGGTTTTGGGACACTAAGGGAGCCCCTTTCTCCACTGGACTCCAGAGGAAAACCGGATTTCTCCACATCACCACTGGACCTCCGGAGGGAAACTGCGCCTTCTACAGGAGCACTGCTTCAACTGAATCACATCTGTCACTGCAGGAGGATGCAGCCACCATTTAATGGGACTGCTGCCAACACCCTGCCTGACAGGGTGTCAGGTTGTACTCTCACTTTGTCAGGGTTTGGAGTTTGTTCCTTTGTAGTACTGTATTTCTATTTTCATTTCCCTAGCAAAGAACTGTTATTCCTAATTCCCATATCTTTGCCTGAAAATCCCTTGATTTCAAAATTATAATGGAGGGAGGAGGTTTACATTCTCCATTTCAAAGAGAAGTTCCTGCCTTTCTCAGCAGACACCTGTCCTCCAAACTAAAACAGCAACTTTTCATTCTTTGTCCATGTATAAGCCGCACCTGATTATAAGCCGCACTTTGGGTTCGGACCAAAATTTTAGTCAAAATGGTGCGGCTTATAATCGTGAAATTACTGTAATTTTAAAATGTGTTGATATTCCTGATTTCTATATTAATTTTTGTAAGTATTTGGCAGTGATTTTCTCTTCTCATAAAGATTTAAGTTACTCCTAGGCAGCTGTGGTACCTTTTTGTTCACCTCGTCAATCTCTATATTATATTTGTCCCTATGTTTCACTTTGTTTAAAGGATACCAAATTACATATCAACCATGTGAGTCTTACTCATGGCTTTCAAAGTGTTCCAGGCTTATTTTGGGGTGGATGACTGGCAGCCTTGGATGGACCTTTGACAAGCTCTGGTAGTCAGGCTGTAATCAAATTGTTTGAAGCAGAAATCTATGACAATTCTTGATTATAGTCTTGTTTCTACTGGATGAGCTCTTTAATATAAATGTCTCAATGGTAGGAAGGAGAGGTTCCATGAAGTGCCTGGAAGCTACACATCTCATCTACACTGAAGTTAAAAGAATGAAAGGATGAAATGTTTGTAACCAGGAAGAGAGGATGAAACACTGTGGTAGTCTGTGCACAGATGAGTGCATATGCCTTAAAAAAATCACTTTCAGGAAAGGACAAGAAGTAGCTAAGGTAAGGAAATGACATTCATTTTTTATTCCTTCAGTGATGCAGATTTTTATAAAAATAATTAGGGATGCTTTTATAGCCAATATTGCAATCACAGAGCTAGAAGCAATTTCTGAGCTCTAGTTTCAGATCTGGATCATCAATTGAATGTCCCTGGACCTCGGTGTGGGAGACGGGTTGGAGTTCAGCGTTCTCCAAGTGCATGTTAAGCAGTAAACTCTCTCTCCTTCTCTCTCTCCTTTATTCTCTCTCTCCCTTTCTCTCTCCTGTTAATGTATTTGCCTACAGACAGAATACAGCAGATGCTCAGCTGTGCAAGGTGCACTGTCTTGAGGCAGCCAACTGTACCCGCTGGCCAAAATTCCTGCTGTGAAGGATTGCAAACTTTTGGCTTTCCACCCTTTCTCCCAGACAGGCCTTCATGGCAGACAAGGGCTGGACTGAGACTCCTGTATGTGTTTACCAGCCAGACTCCTCTCTTTGGGGAAAGATACTCACTTTCTTCTTCTGTCAGGATTTCTAAATGCTGGATTGTGCTTGCCAAGGCACTGTGTGGAAGAGACAAGTGGACAGGGAGATTGAGGCCATGGATGAGTTGGAGGTTGAAACAACATCTACCATTTGTCAAGGTCATTAATTTCCAGGCAAATTGTCTTTGAGCTTCTTGGGGCTGTTTGAGTTATTACTGAAATGCAGCAGTTTCCAGAGCTGAAAGATCCACGTCATAATAGTATGCAGAAACCTCACAGTGCAATAATATGAAAAATCATTGTCTTTAAATACTACTACACTATGGATTTAAAATAGGAATTTGATGCTGTTTAGACTAATTGCTGGACTGGTTAGCCTTTCATCATCACTTCTGGTTCTGCTACGTGCCTTGGTTCAGCTTTTCTGTCATGAAAATTTATTGTCACGTTTTGTGGTCATGGCCCTGTTACACCCAGTGACCCTGTACCAGCTTACTGTCCTTCTATTTGTTACTTAGAAATTGCCATGTTTCATTCTGTTGATCTAACAGACTGTTAATTAGTCAGTTCTGAGCAGTAATGCTGGCTAAGAATAAATCTACCTGACAGATACGTTGCTGTAACTCTGCAGTTATAGTGAGTGGGTAATCTCAGGTCAACAGCATTTGTTGTCTGCCTTTAGCAAAACCAGGGCTGAACGAAGAGTTCTGGAAAGGTATAAATATATCTGAAGTACTGAGATTCAGAAATATGAAAAAACCTCTGAACATTATGCATTTAAAGGTTTAGCACAAGTCTGATATACTACCTATTACAGTCAGTCCTTAGTTAATTGCTGACATTAAAATACTCATAAGACCTGGAGCCTGAAATTTGTTAGCTTCCTCCCCTCCCTGCCTCCTTCCTTAGCCCACTCACCAAAAAAAGAAAAAAGAAAAAAAAAAAAACCACACTAGTTGTCTATATTATAAAACAATCTCATGAATTACCATGGTGGAGTTTTCCAGCTGCCTGTGACCTACTGGGTATTTGTTGGATAAAAAAAAAATTAATTCTAAGAGTTTCATGTCTTAATATGAATGATTCTCCATCCTAAACTTTGGACTGGATTGACTGTTCCCCAGTTTAAAATATTTTCCTCTTTCATTCCAGGAGTAGTAACACTAACCTAATCCAAGGGAACCTGTCACTCTAAATGCAGATAGCATTGGAGAGATAACATAATTGGAGGGAAGAGCTGGCAATTCGCCCGTGATTTCAAAATGTTATTGGTCTCTGATCACCACACTAAATGGAAGCCAGGTTCATTTCATGAGTGACTTACTAACCAAGAATGCAGTTAATTTTAACAGAGAACATTTGAAAAACTGGTCAGCCAATGCTAGTGTTGATGTCTTCAGTGTTAAGAAGAGTTGCAAAAACACACACACATTACTACCCCAAGGTCAGATATTTCTGTGAACTTGCAGCCCAAAGCTGTGCAGCACAGGAGAACTAACTTGTACCTCATAGCCCATGAAACAGGAAGGATGCTTATTGGCAATAATCTTGTTTCTGCCTTTACTTTTTATCCTGGTTCATTTAGTTTTGTCTTCTGAGACATTCATTTGTAATGTTTAGGTGCTTTAAACTGGAGTGGTGGTTGAGAACCAATCCAACCAGAATGAGGACAGGGCAGCTAGGGATGCAGTCTCCTCCAGAGGAGCAGACTTTCTTTCTTGAGGTGAGAGATGTACCATTCAGTTTAATCCATCTACTTCAGGTAAAGCTGCAAATAATGGAAAAAGGATGATCCACAGAAATTGGAAGATAATGCTGTGGTGGTTTCTCTGGGTATAAAATATGAACTCATGGGACTAACTGGTCCTTTTTATTTGTTCACTTCATTTCACCTCTCTTCAGCCCCTGGAAGGAAATAGAGCAATTCAAGGCAGAATATTGTGAGAAACTAAAATCCTCATATGGGGCAGCTGAAGAAGTCAAGCATCTGATAGTAATTGGCTAGTAAATTAAATTTTAACAACCTAGAGGTTGCATGCAGTCCAGTCCTGCTCCCCTTAATATAAATCACTCAGATTTTCAAATATGAAACACATGTTTTCTGTCTGACCTTGTCTTTTATGGAGCAGTGGAGATTGCAAATGCAGATGCTCAGGTTTGTCTGCTTTCTTGGCCGCCGAGGCTGTAAATGGCAGCTTTGCTCTGGGAGCGCACGTGGCATTGACATTGCTCGGCACGCTGGAGAACAGATACAGCTTCAGGCAGTAAAGCTGAGCTGGATCCTGTTCAAACACTTTCGCTCCCTTTAGGCCTTGTTCACCCAGGGCGGGACTGTGACCTCGGATTGCAGTCCCAGCCCCTCTCCCCTTCCCTGGGAGGGTGAGGGATACCAGCTGCCCCCGTGACACAGTTGACAGCAGAAGGCTGGCAGTCACCTGCCCTCTCTGCCTGCAGCAAAATGCAGACTTCACCCCTCTCCTACCTGTTCTGGCTTAAGCCCAACAGCTATGGAGCACTCTGGCTCAACTGGTCCTTGGTGGCTTTCCCCAGGCTTGTTCCCTGGAGCCACAAGTTCCAGCATCCACTTGAGCACTGTCACAAGTGCTCACCCCTTTCTCAGAGGTGTTCAATGGACCTGCCCAGTCAGGTTTCCCTTTGAGGGCCAAAGCCCTTGTACTATTATTCCCCAGGAGGAAGCTGGGGCTCCCTGCATACCATTTCTTCCCTCTTTCTCATTAGAAGGACATGTCCCAGTCTGACACCTAATTTTTAGCACTGCTATTCTGGAGCTGAAGGGGAAGCTGCATGTTTAAAGCTTCAGATCTGCTTTGACTGCAGTCAGTGGGAATTTTCCTGTATAGGTGCTAAGTACTATTCAGTGTAAGCAAAACTTGGCCTGTTAGTTGCAATTTATTTTTTCCATTATAAATCAAATCCTCTCTTTAATTTTTGCTTGAAATCCTTCCTCCTAGAGAGGAATTTGCTGTACCTATAACATTGCCATGAAGTATTCCAGTCATGAGAGCTTGAAAATAATTTTCTTCCTTTCTAGGTGTTTCTTAAGGAGTCTGACTTGGTCTAAGGCCTCTGTGATTTGTTGATGTATTTTGGCCCGTAGAGTGATGTTGCTGGTCGTTGGGAGATCGAATGCATTTGGTCCTGAGGGCAGCTTAGTAGTGTGAGGGGTTAAAAAAAGCTTCTGATGAAAGCACGTGTTTTAATACCCATGCATCACTGTTCCCTAGGGCTTAATAAGACAGCTTGAAAAATTAAAGTCCTGTGCTTGAACTTGCTTGTATCACCAAAATAAAGCAATCCTTGGCTTCAGGGGAGGCTGGGGTGTGCCTTCCCTCAGATGTGTTACAGCACTGGGAAGGGGCACTGTGGCACTCGCCTTCAAGGAAAGGACAGCAGACCTCCCCATTTTCAGTCACACTGACCCACTCCTGGGAGAGGAAATAGAGGCAGTGGGGATGAAGTGAATAAGAACCAGGGAAATGAAAATGTGCAGAGGCCAAAGGCTGGAGCAGGACCATAATTTCAACCTTTTGATTTGTGGAGACAACGTTCTTAAATAATCTCTGAGAACTTCTATTGCCTCCTGTCCACACCTGTGAACAGAATGGGACAGAAAGGACACATCAGTAGGATAAACAGTCAGTACCAGGTTCTAGCACTAATGTCATGTGTGATTTGGGTATTTTACAGTGATCCATCTCTAGCCTGGTCCTGTGCATCATCTTTTGTACTCCTCCATGACCACCCTGTCGCATCTCTGCAGAAGGAAAAGGGCTGATGACAAAAGGAATCTGGTCCCATGGACTAAATATCCTGTAAGAGGTTATAGCACATTTAATATGTACCTGCAGAGCACCCTCTACATTATATTCAAATGGGATGAATTTAGACAATGTGCTACAAAAGCACCTCATAGCACAAATTAGAGTTTGGTAAGAGGGATCTGCTTGGGAAGCTGCCCTCAGTCCTGCACTGCAGATCTGAACTACAGTGCTTCTGCTGTGGACACAGCACTAACAGGAAAACAGACATTTACATTTTACTGCAAGGAGGAGTCCCCAGAGAACCCTATGATACCTTTGCACTAAGCAACACTTAACAAGATCTTCTTCTAAAAGTATTTCACAGACATATAATATCTGGAGAATTGTTTCGAGGTGGGAAGGAATCCTTTAAAGCACTTGGTTTAGCTGCATGAAAGAATTTGTCATGTAACCAACAGTACGGTTTGTAGTTCAATATTGCTTTGGATGTTCACATCAGATGATCATCTTAACTCTTAGTTACATTACTGATCTTTAAATCTTGCTGATTACATTAGGCATGTGAAGCTGCCTTTGTGCAGACTTCTATCAGCAGTCTTATACTTTTAATGCCTGCTTTCTTGCACAGGATTTTCAGCATCTTTTTTTGTGTGTAGTTGAAGCTTTTTAACTATTATTTTTAGAGGCTAGAGTTCTAATTTCCAAGCTGATGAAGTCCTTGTCAAAGTTAAATGAGCCTTTGGAGTGTTCAAGTATATGGTAAAGGTGGGAATTAAGTTTTCAACTACTGAAAGTTTTTATTGTAAATGTTTTAGCATAACACCCCTGCAATAGCCACTTAATACAGACTGTATATGCTGATATCATGAATGTATCTTGTAATGTAAGAGGCACTGTCCACTCATTTAGGGATGTGACTATGCAGTCATTACTATTAGAGGTCTACAGTGCATGTAGATTGTAGCTTCATGTAGGAAGCTAAATTGATATACTTTATTCTCCAGATTAACAGGCTTGTTTTATTTGAGATGGTGCCTTTATCACTTGTTTTAGGCTTTTAAACCTGGATATGTTAGTCATTAATGCCTATTGTAAAAATTAAAAGCTAAAACTTCTGTATGAATTGCTGTTTGTTGACAAGTTCCTGCATTTCAGTATCATTTTGATTTGTGTGTTATTACTGTCTGGATGTATTTTCTAGTTCTGCATTAATTTAAAGTAGTAACACTGGAGTAATTTGTTTAAGATTTGCTTTTTTGGGTTTTTTTTTCGCAGCTTTCCTCTGAGATAAAAAGTGTTAACAGCAGTATTGGTTATGATGTAACCAAGAATATGGCAGCACTGTCCAGGGAAATTCCCATTTGCAGTGATGTTTGCAACTAAGTATTCTTTTATCCTATATTGTGTGGAGCTGCCAGGCTGATGAAAACAGACCTGTAGTCCATCAGTTCTGAACTGTACTGCAGCCTCTCACTCTTGCACAAGCTGCCTTCATCACCCTGCTTCAGCTGACTTCTTTTAATCCAAGCATCATATTCTTTTATTCAGCAGGCAAGCCTTTCCTAGCAGCTGCAGTGCCTCCAGTTAAACCTGAGGCCATCTGGAAAGCTGGCTGTTGTGCTTGCTTGGTCCAAGACTACACTGATCTGCTCTGCACAGTGTTTGGTTGTAGAGGTCTCATGACTCTCCAGATGGACTGTGGTAGGGCTGGAGCATGCTGGGGAAGAGGCCGTGATGCCTTCCCTGCATGGCAGAGACCCATAGCTGTTTCTGTGCACTAACTGGTAGGGAAGAAGGGGAACATATGTGATAGGAGATTTTGGAGCCTTGCCTTGGTGCAGAGTCCTTGTTACTGCTTCGTGGCCACCAGAAGCTGTAGGGCTGAGGACTCCAGGCAGAGATGGCTACACACAGGCTTGTGGAGGTGGCCTTGGAGACTGAATCTATAATTGGAAGAATGAGGGTTCTCTGTGTCTCTGTGGTATCTACAGCATTTGGAAAAGTTAGCAGATGTAGGACTCTGTAAGCTTGCAGTCTTTCAGTGCGCTACCTGGGTCTTGCTTTGCTGGTTTGGGTAGAAGCAGCTGTTGGCTTACTGCTGCTAACACAGGTCCCTGGAGCAGGGGCACTGCTCTGAAAACGCTCCTGTTTGGGACTCTACCAATAAAAGGTGCCAGCTACCAAGTAGACTCAGCCCATCCACAATTTTCTTAAGTATGTCCTAAGAAATCTGCCTTGAGGGAACATTTGAGTTCGGTTTCTTTTAATCACAAATTACAGTAATTTCACGATTATAAGCCGCACTGATTATAAACCGCACTTCCGAGTGCCAGCAACTTTTCGTTCTTTGTCTATACATAAGCCACACCTGATTATAAGCTGCACATTACAATGCAGAGTGTGATATCACCATCTGCTGAGGGTGGGGGCAGTGATCCTTATCTCAACGGCAGATATTCTGCTAATGGGCCATCCATTGAAACCAAGCAGGGCATTGTTCTTTATCTTTTCACAATCCATCCTTCCTCCAGTGAGTCATTTTCTGCTCATGGCCCACTGGGTGACTGATAAAATTACTTCATCCCATTGGAAGTTGCTCCAGCCAGGGGAAAGAGCCCAACATTTCTTACCAAGATAAAAACAGAGGTTTTGGGACACTAAGGGAGCCCCTTTCTCCACTGGACTCCAGAAGAAAACTGGATTTCTCCACATCACCACTCGACCTCCGGCGGGAAACTGCACCTTCTGCAGGAGCACTGCTTCAACTGAATCACATCTGTCACTGCAGGAGGATGCAGCCACCATTTAATGGGACTGCTACCAACACCCTACCTGATGGGGTGTCAGGTTGTACTCTGACTTTGTCAGGGTTTGGGGTTTGTTTCTTTGTAGTACTGTATTTCTATTTTAATTTCCCTAGTAAAGAACTGTTATTCCTAATTCCCATACTTTTGCCTGAAAGTCCCTTGATTTCAAAATTATAATAATTTGGAGGGAGGGCGATTACATTCTCCATTTCAAAGAGAAGTTCCTGCCTTTCTCAGCAGACACCTGTCCTCCAAATTGAAACAGCAACTTTTCATTCTTTGTCCATATATAAGCCACACCTGATTATGAGATACACTTTGGGTTCAGACCAAAATTTTAGTCAAAATGGTGCGGCTTATAATCATGAAATTACTGTACTTAAAGGTGTTTTTTTTGCTGAACAAAACCCGCATACTGTAAACCTGCTGATGTAATGAATCTATACACAATATCTATGCAATGTATACGGTTATACGTAAAATATACAAATATATGCATTGCATTAGCTGGTACAACAATTACTTAATGCAGCATCACTCCTATATGCCATGGGATGACCCATATGAATAAGTTTTAAGTATATTTTTTGCAGCTATGCTACATGGCTATGAATCTTCTTGTTTCCTGGTGGCTACATACAATATGCAGTGAGGGAGATTGCACAGACTCTGCTACAAAGGTGACTATTTGGAGGGAGATTTCATTGCTGAAGGCTCCCATATTGTTGCCTTTTTTCTTAATTAAGACTCCTGTTAACACTTTTTCCATCAGAAGTGAGATTTAAATCTGAAGTGATATTTTCCCCACTACCCCTCCAATTTATTGGAGAGCATGAAGAACAGCAAATGTTGTGGTTTTTTTCCTGTAAGCACCTGGAGGCCCAGCAACCTGCTTATGGCCACAACTGAGCTGGGATCAGCTGCTGTGGGAGCAGCAAATTCCTCTAGCCCTCCAATGCTCTTCTCTATATTATTCATCTGCCTAAACTTATATCTATTTTCCTCTTTTTATTCCAGCCCCTGGGGAATTAGGGAGTTAAATTTTATTTAATGTCAGTCCAATTGTCTGAAAATTCTTTGAGAGTGAACTGGGAAGTCCCTGGGAGAGGGCTGGAAGTCTTCCAAACTCATAAGACCTGGAGACCTTAGGGAGCTCTTGCATGAAGTTTTTCATTGTGGATTTCTTTGCCAGATCAGCTCTAAACCAGACTACAGATCCTTGTGATGAAAGCTGAAGAAGGCTGAATGCTAAAAAAAATATAACAGCTGCTGGAATGTGCAAATGTGCGGTCAAAGCTGTACCTGACGGCAAAGAGAGATCCAAAAGACAGAAGTTCATGGGCTAAAACTCGCTGAAATATCAATTGCTGGACTGTACAGTGTAACTTCTTCAGAGGTGCTTGTGTATTCAACTACCTGAAAGAAGGCTGTGGTGAGACAGGGGGCAGTCTCTTCTCCCAGGTAACAAGTGAGAGGACAAGAGAAATAAGTCTCAAGTTGTGCCAGGGGAAGCTTAGAGTGGACATTAGGAAAATCTTCTTTACCTAAAGGGCTGTCAGCCATTGGAATAGGATGCCCAAGGAAGTGGTGGAGTCATCGTCCCTGGAAGTGTTCGAAACAATGTGTGGATATGGCCCTTGGGGACATGGTTTAGTGGTGGATTTGGCAGTCTTGAGATAATGGTTGGGTTTGATGATAGTAAAGGTCTTTTCCCAAACTAACCAGTTTTATGGTTCTATGACAGGAATTCGAAAACTAAATCTCTTTATAACCTTCTCAATTCTGCATTAATTTTTTGCCTTTCAAAAGTACTGATTGTGCCATTGCCTTCTGATCTCAGCTGATTTCAGTCCTCTGCCCTTTCTTTGCCTTTCCTTTTGTGTGTGTGTATGTGTCTCATGCTCCCATTGATCAGTGTGTTTTATAGAAAGGTCTGGCTGGTGCTTGGATCACTTTCCTAGTTTTCCCTACAAGACAATGCCAGTTGCTTCATGCAAGCAGTGGGCTAACCTGTTCAGTTGGCATTAGCTAGGACCAGCTCTACTATTTCACCTTCACATGAACCTTTCTGATAGTGTTTATCTCACTCAGAGCAGTAGTGAGCACAGAGACTTTGCTGTACAGACTTGGCTCTGAAAGTAAGCCTGAATGTTAAATAAGCCAGAAAAATGGGCAACTAACTGCCTCTACTAGCCCTGGAAAAATGCTTGCCCAAAAAGGAGATCTGGGCATCTCTTCTCAGTTGCGGTTTTTTAAGGTCCTAGAAACCCAGGGAGTCGTTTTGAACTCAGCTGGGTGATCCCTGGGATCCACTTGAAAAGAAAGAGACACATCATCCAGCAATGTCTACTTTCCCTGTTGCTTGCTCATTCCTCTTTTGGGAAGTTGCCTCTTTTCAGAATGCTAAAGATCTACTTTTCCCCTAGTTATTCCAATACATCCATGAATAATACATTTCTCTCTATAAATGACATTTAATTGTTCTGTCAAGGTTATTTCAAGAGCATGCAGCCATCACAGGTAAAATCTATATCCACCTTTTCCTCTGCCACCCTCTAACATCTCCTGCTCATTTAATTAGGAAAGTTGATCTCTGGTTTGGAGAGACAGACAGCTTTACCTAGGCAGGGATCTGCTTACCTTGAAATGTTACCTCTTCATTTCACATGTAATTTAGCAGTTCAGAGGTATTTTCTGCCTTATACTACTGACGTAGCAGAGCAGAAAGGTTGTTTTGCATGACTCATATGTTCCACATTTTCTATAAACTTTATTTTCTGTGTGGCATTTGCCTGATGCAATGAAATCACTGGCTTACCTGATACAGTTTTTTGGTCACACCAGTGCAAAGCTGTAAAGACAATCTAACCTTCAACAAGTGAGGTTCAGACACTGCTGCAGCTCATGGTATTTATAATCCTACCACTTGATTAGGTGCTGAATGGTGTCTGGAGAGGCATATGTGCTAATTCAGTTAACTTGAATGGCTCTGTGTGAAAAAAGAGTAGAACTAACTAAAAAAAGGAGAAATTACGTCATGGACCTGCACTCTAAAATCCATTTCTGTTCAGGGTCTTCCACCTGTGTTAGACACTTTATATAAGCAACCTTCAAGCTTTTAAACAGTGTGTTGGCATTCAGTGCCATAACAACCTAAAAAGAGTTTTTTAGGAGTCTTGATGTTGCTTTTGACAGGCACTCCTGATTGATAAGATGTGAAGAGAGAGGCAATTCTTGATGTGCTATGCAACCACGTGACCTAGTTAATTAAACTCCATTTGCCCTCCCCATGCCAATTCCGAGGAGGCTCCCGTGTTTCTTGTAGTGATGCTGTGTCCAAACACTCAGACAAGGGCCATGACAGGTGCAGGTGGGTCACAGCTTTGGCTGTGGCAGCAGAGCTGAGGAGGGATATTATCAATGGCTTAATGAAGGGATGGGACCACTGTCAGGATAAAAATTATTTATTATTCTGATAAACATCAGCTTCAAAGGCCAAGAGATTTTGGAGGAGCAAGAAGTCAGCCATAGCTCAAATTAGTCACAAGTTTCTTTGTTACAAGGCAATTAAGTTGCCACAAAGTTTATTTTGTTTTTCTAGCCTATCACCTTTACTTAATTTTGCCACACTGCGTATACTTTTATCCAATGGGTTACTACTACAAGTGCACACATGCTTCTATTGTAACATCAAAACTCTTAGCTTACTCTATACAATTACATTACTACACTATAAAACCCTTCACCATCTTAACCAATGCAGTTACTTACTTAAAACTATAGAAACGTAAGTTTATAATTTCTCTGCTTAATGTCTGTGTACTTTTATTTTTACATCAATCCAAGCTTCTTCCAAGGCTGCAAATCAAACCCTTCAGTATCTGTGAAAGTTTCTATCTTTCCATTTCCATTACAGAGGGGAGGGGGGCTGGAAGAGCCTCCTGGCAGAGAGCAGGAGGCAGAGCTCCCCCCTGCCAGCCCCCTCCCCACCGCCCACGACAGTGTGTCTAGACTGCCGCCCTGCACAGGGCAAGGGCTCTGAGCTCAGCCCTTTCAAGTCAAGGAAAGCTCCTCTTGAGGGAGTTTCACCTCAGAGAAGCATCCAGTGGGTTTACAAGCACTTTATATCCCGAGGCTCTCTGTGCCTGCATTTTGCTGGCTCAATGCCCTGAGCAGGTCAGTGCTTTGGGACATTATTGCTACTGGCTGGCAGCTGGACAGCTTGTGTCTCACCAAGAGATTTCTCTGCCATTTCAGACTTGGTTTTGTTCAGACCTGGGGTGAGACACACAGCTCCAAAGAGCTTTATGGGACAGGCATACCATAAAAAGTTGACAGCCAAAAATAATTTTTCCCCCCTCCCTCTTTTCACCTCCTACCTTCCAAGCCAATATTCACGAAGGGTGGGGAAAGGAAGGGAGAGGCATGAGAAGGCTGTCAGAAAGAGCAGTGCCTGTAAAACTTTTGGGGTGGGCTGCAGCGTCTGCTTTGGTTGCTGAGTCCTGAAGCATTTGGTCAGCAATAAAGTTTCACCCCAGTGTTGTTTTTGACAGAACTGGAACTCATTTTCAAAACCACCCTCAGCCATTTTATCAGCTGTAATAAGCACATGGACAGATTGAAGAAGTAATGGCTACATTCTAAATGCAGCCAACACTCTCCATGGGAACAAAGGCTGGAGAAATAACCTTACCCCAGGAGATGGTGATCATGTGTGTTGCAAACATCTTTAAACAGACTCTGATACTGTCAAGGAGAGGGAATTTAAGTAGAAGAGTTTCTCAGCAAGGTGCTGGACTTAAATGTCTCTAAGGACAGAGATCCCTCATGTTTCTTTATCTTTGGTAGTTAAAAAAATATTTTTCATATCCAGTGGGAGTCTGTGTTGGGACTTGTGAATGCTGCCTCTTGTTCCACCACAGTGCACCTTGGAGGAGGGTCTGGTTCCATCCTCTCTAAAGCTACTTATCAGGCAGTTGAAAATGGGAACTCTCTTTAATCCCTCCAAGTCTCTCTGCCTATTCTTACTTGTTTCCTAACATTGTTTCATGTTTTATATTGCTTCCAGAAACCAGACCTGGGGTTAGGAAACAGCATTAAATGTAGGTTTGCCCCACAAGCTGTATCTCAGTGAGGAACCTGGGGAATACCAGAAGTGGAAGGAGAGCTTGTGGGAGGAAGGGTGTCATAGGGAAAGTGTGGTGACTCCTGTTTTAGATCTTTGGATTGATCAGCATAAACATTTTCCTATGGCTTGGTATTGAATGGCACTTGATAGTAAAAGTCTGGAAACTTGTGCTAGTGATCAGTGCTGGAAGGAGTGAGATTTTATGCTTTATATATTCTTAATAAATACAGTACAGTCATGTCTCATAGCCATGCTTTTGGTAGACACATCTTTTTTTTCCCTGGTGTGGATGTCTTTCAGGAAGTGTGCAGGATGGAGGGCAGCTGTATAATAATATACCAGTAGAAATGGTTTACTCACTGACTACAATGGCGCAGTGTGGTTTTTGATCCTTTTTTTAACTGTTTCTCTGCAGCTGCAGGAGGTGGTCTTGTGGAGAGGGCTTGGACTTTTGCAGCAGATACTGGGAACTTTGCTCCTCTTGTTTGCTGACTGGCAGCTGTTTGTGAGACAGGGTGAAGGTAAAGTCATACTTTCCAGAAACAGAAATAATCAGATGCTTGCACTATGGTTCAGAGTTCAGTTCTTATTCCATTGGCTGCAAGACTACTTGAAAACAAAGAAGATGAAAACTTCGATTGTACTGCTCTTGACATCCAAACCAGTTCTCTTTGGTTTTATATGAAAATGGGATATAAGTTATAGTTGCTTTGGGAATCTGTACTTTGGACTTTTTGACTTCTGTGAATCTAATTTGTCAATTTGACTATTCCATTATACTTTAAAATTGAATGAGGCTGTAAACATCTGCAAGCAAATGTTTTAATAGTTATATCAACAATATAAGCATGTATGGATGCCTTTTTTAATGGCATAAAGTACTGAATCTGGTGGTGTGTGCCTTTGTGAAAACCAGATGCACTTGGGCAGGGGTGTGACTTCCATCAGCCTTGGAGCCTTTGTGGCAGTGATGCTGTTTGCCACAGCAAGGTTATACACCATCCTGCCCTCCATGGCATGTGCAGGGTTAAAAAGGAACAGGTGCAGTGTAGAGCCCTTGTTGTAGGTGCAGCTGCATTTGTTATCTCTAATAGTCATCCCCAACTCACACTCTTTAAAACTCTCCCCCCTCTAATTTCCTCTTTACTGCTGCCTTGTTTTTGTGGGGCTTAGGTGAGTTAGGGGTTATACAGGCAAAAATGGGTGGCTTTCATCTGTGGGTTAAACTCAACCATGGGAAGCAGGTTTTTCAAAGTCATAAAATAGAGTGTTGGCTCAGGCTGAGTCACAGTGTCTGAATCTTGGTGAAGTGCAGCCAAAGCATGCTGTTGATTAGCAACAACAGTCCTTGATCTATTTTGATCCATCCTGATAGGTTTCAAAAGTACAGGCTGGGAAAACTGATGAGGGAAAAAAAAGGTTCAGTTGCAAGATGCAGTGCACTGAGAGCTGGCTAACCTCTCTGCTTTGTAGACCATCCAGATGAATTTGTAATAGTGAAGGAGGAATGGTTTTGGAAGTAGATGTTGCCAGGTGAAACAGAAAACACATTTCTGTAAACATCACTGGTTGCATTTGATTTTATTTCTCAGTGTTAAAACTGGTGGTTTTTCTTTAACAAACCCTCATGTCTGGTCACCCTTGCATCATTTTTCCATATTACCTGTTGCTATAGTATTCCAGAAATCGTGCCAATGTGATTTAAGATGAGTGAAATCGCACATTGCTGTGTGTTTACCTTTGTTGGACAAAGAGAATATAATGGAGAACTGCACCAGATGTTTGAAACTAGTAGGGCTGAGAACTGTATTTGGGTGAATATACCACATGCACAACTTTAGGTCTATCCTTCAGCTCCCTTGTTTAATACTTCAACCTTTTGCATGGTCAGTGGAAAGACATGTCCCACTTCAGGGTAGGCATGATCTTCTTCATACATGCTCTTCTTTGCCCTCAACCATATAGGAAGCATGAAACTAAATATTAAATCATTGTTCTGTGCTGCTGCCAAATGAGTAAAGCTTCTTCACAGGTGACTGTCAGAATAGATATGTATATGTGTGTGTTTTTCTTTTATCTTCCAGACATTATGTTTAACTGCAGCCCTAAATCCAAGCAGAATTATTGTCTTCTCTTGCCTGTGTGACCCATTCTAATACTGCAAGATGAAGAGTTGCAGTAAAGAAGGCTTACAACTATTTACATGTTGGATAGTTCTGGTGGGAGCCAGTGCATGACTAATAAGGAAAAACTTCAAAATGGGTACATCCTCTACAGATCCCTTTTAGAGAAGTTAATTCCACCGTCTGTTTCACTGTGCTTATTCAGCTGCTGACCTGAAAGGCAGAAAAGCTCTCTCCTGAGTCACTGAGCCCTAGGATAGGTTTGCCCCTTTTCAGTTGCTTGTGTAGACAGCACGCTTCCCCAAATCCTTTCATCCTTATTCCTTTAGCTCATATTCTTGTAGCTGGAAGTGAAGGAAATTTCAGTGAGCTGTGCTGAGCTGCAGGGAAATGCTCCAAGGTATCCCTCAGAGGATGCTGGCTGAGAAGATGCCCTTTTCACTGCTCTGCATGTCCTGCCCTTCATGTCAAGGAGCTGGAACTCAATGCATGGGTATCAACAAGCCTGGCCAAAGGAAAAAGGGATGCTACCTTAGACTGCAGGCATTGCAATTGGTTTCCTCTGGATACAGCCAGGACATTTGGTTCAGAGGCATTTTCTACAGAGTTCAGTGGAAGGTGGCACTCTCTGGGCTGACCACTTTGGTTGGTGACTCCAGGCTCTGTCCAGGAGATGTTGGGAAGTGTTCAGCATAGAGAGCACTTCCCTGGATGTATTTGGAAGGAGATCTGGGGCCATCTGAATCTCTACTCTGTCAGCTGAAAAGGAAAGAGATGTCTGGAGCAGGTAAACAGAGAAATGCATCCACCTTTTGCTCCAGCACAGCATACTCAGCATACTCAGGGTTTCTGTCAGAAACCCTGGTGGAGATCAGTGCCCTTCCTCTCCTTTGGACTCTGAGCAATACCACCACCAATTTTTTAAAATTATTTTTTTTATACTGAAAGCAGTTGAAGTAGCTACATAAATCCCACAGACGGTGGAATGGCTATGAAGGCTTGTCTAAGCAAAAAACAAGCAGAAGAAATATTACTTCATAAACAAAGTACTAAGGATATGGTTTGAATCCATACATCACGAGCTAAGTACCAGATGGGCTGAGTACTGTAAAAGAAACAGCTCAGATAGATAAACATCTGACGGATAGAATGATTCAAAAAGCCATCTGAAAATGCATTTTGTCTCCTTACTCACAAATAACCTTCAGTCATTTTGCTTTGCAATGATGTGCTTTCAGCTCTGCTAGATTTCTGTAGTTCTTTCTTTGTGTCTTTTATTAGGGTGGTAGTACAACTGTACCATTTCAAAGGCCAACCTTTGGTGTCTCCCAGTGCCTTGTGCTACAGGAGTGGGAGATTGCCTGTGCTAAAGAGAGCTTGAGGCTGGACTTGTGCTGGAACCCTGGGGAGAAGGCAGGGCTGGCTGGCATTGGGATCTCTCTGTCAGAGCGCTGGCAACCGGGAACTTGTGCAGATTTTTAGGGAATAAGGTCTGTCATCTGGCACATGTGAGACCTGATGACAAGGTCAGGTCCCAGCAGTAAGAGCCACATTGGTTGCAGTAGGCATGAGGAAGAAAGCAAGCAGAGTCCAACCATGCAAAAATGATTTTTGACCTCTAGGGGCCCCATTGAAACAATCTGAAATTATATACTTTGCTTTGTCCATCAGAGCAATTGATAGATAGAAGCATTTCTGCAAGTTTTTTTTCTCATCAACTATTTGTTCCTTAATCTATTTTTTTTTCCCCTTCCCCTTTGATTAACAAAACTGCAAGTATCTGCCTATCTCTCAAGCTATCAGCTGTAAGCACTGTGTTTCCACTCAACTGATGGTAAGCTATGGAATATTAAAAAATGGGATCTTTTGTAGATCCTACTTGCCTTTTTGCAGGCCAGGTAACATGGTGTTATATCAAGCTTGGAGTATTTGGAGTTCATTCTTATTTTGTGACCCTTTTTGAGGGAGTGTTTTGAACCTTTAAAAGATAATTTTAGAAGGCTTTCTGTGAAAAGAAGGTGCAGTTCAATTTTTTCCAAACTTTCCATGTGTTTCCTTTTGATATGTGATGAACTTTACAACTGGTCTTTTCTTTTCTCTCTCTCATCCACCCCTCCCTCCCTCCTGTCTCCAGCATTGTTTAAAACAGGGAAATTTTTTTCTAGTTGCATGAATATCTAGTTAATACACTGTCTTGACCTCCAAAGCTTAGACTCTACAAGGTATTTGGAGATGTAAGCTGAAAGGGTTCATAAATATTTTAACTGCATTACCTCACTCTTGCAGCCATAACATTAAAAATGTGCTTTCCCTGAATGTTTGCTACAGGAGTCTGATGGTCACGTCTGTGACTGCTGGCAGTTCCCTCTTCCACCCCAGCACGAGCTGCAGGAGGCAGCAGCTTGAAATATTAATGAGAGCTAATATAGCAAAATTGTGCTCTTGAAAAACAGAGGCAGACACACATGCACAGATGCTCACTGTCCATGCATGTGTGTGTTTGATGTACTTGAACGTGCAAGGCAAGATGTTAAAGTTGCAGAGCAGGCATTAGCTGGTGTCCAGCCATGCAGCACATCCAGCACAGCTGGGCTGCCTCAGGCCCTATGGAGGTGTCAGATTCCTCACACTAAGACCAGATTCCCTCTGAAAAATGATATGACCTCATGAAAGCCTTTGAAGGAGGTTTGGGTTGGAACCACAGCACTGAGAGCTTTATGCTAGGAGGGGATCCTTGTACATTCATTTGTGGCCCCCCACACCAAGGAAATGATTGTGTGTGATCTTGCTGGTGAGGAGAGGCAGGAAGAGTTGGTCACAGTACATCTGAGCTCTGTCCCTCTAGATAACCAGTCCTAGTTTAGGCTTATGACTTGGTGAGTCCAGAGCCTGGGATGGGACAGGGTTAGTATTTTCATTTTGTGCATTTTGTTAAGCATATCAGTAATTTCTGCATATTGAGGAGGGACAAAGATTGTCTCCTTCATGCATGAATACTCTTCCAGTTACTCTTGAAAGGAAAATCTGAAGTTTGCCTGGTCATCATTCTCCAGCTAGTTTTTTCATAGCAAAAGATGGTTTTCATTAGATTTCTGCCTTACTAACAGTTCTAAATGGCAGTCAGTGGAACTGGCCTTGGGAAGTGCCTGTCAAGCCAGAAGAGGCAAGAAGAGATGTTTGGTGGTCCCTTGCATGGTTGCTACTTGTGCAGCACATTCCTCAGACAAATCTTGAAGGTATGGTGTGAATGATTTCTTATACCATGAACTTTATCAACTTGAAACACAGGATTGAAGGAGCTCCTTCAAACATAGGAGTCTCACTGAATGACTCTGAATACTTATTTATTCTCAAATTCTTTTTCTGCTGTCTTAAGTATCCACCTTAACTCTTAATGTAACATACAAAACCCTGTAGCCCTTCAGTACAGTGGGTCAGGGTTGTACTGCACTTGTATGTCCTGCTCCCTTGGCCACTAAACAGGGAATTTACCTTTCTTATTGCATGCTCACAGGTTGCTTTTCTCTTGTTTTCCCCAAGCTTTTAATAAAGCATTAGATTTCCTCTGGTTTCCTTCCTCAAGAAGGAAGCAACAAAACCTGATCTAAAATAGCCCACATGCACCCAGAGTAGAAACCCTGTTCAAATACCACACAGTGCCAGGCAGAGCAGCTGCAGTTTTATTTATTTATTCATTTATTTATCTATCTACTTGTATTCATTACCCAGAGGTTAGCCAGTTTACCAAACCAGGGAAAACTGTGAAAGCTTTAATTACACAAACAGTGCAAGCTGAACGTTTTGCCTTGTCACACAGGCCAGTGAGAATTCTGGGATGCCTGGTGGTACAGCTGGGTGTGTTTTCAGAGCACTTGCCCTTGCTCTGACTTACAAGCTTACACCACTGCCTGCGTAAGCACATGCAGGTTTCTAAATAGAGCCAAGGAAAACAAACTGCAGCTGAAATCTGCTTCTCCTCCTGCTTTAAGGATTTATGTCTGGACTATTGATGGGCAGAACTAATGAGAGCTAATGCATCCATAGACTGGGAAAGCACACCAGCAGGTTACTTTGCGTCTCTGACAGGATCTTAAAGTCGTGACATAATTCAGATTGCAAAGGACATCAGGAGGTTTCAGATCAAAACTACAATCCAAAGCATGGCCACTTACAACACATTGCTCAGGGTTTGACCAGCCAAGGCTGAGGATCTCGCAGCTTCTCTGGGCACTTGCTCCAGTTTGTTTGTTACCATGAGTGCGCTCATGGTAAAAATAATTTTCCTTTTATTTAATCAGATCTACCATGCAGTTCTGCAGAGATTGACTCCACCTTTTCTGTATTTTGCTGTCAGGCAGCTGTAGACACCAATGAGTTTTTCCATGGGACTTCTCTGTTTTAAGGCTGAACAAGCCCAGCTTCTGCAGCCTCTCCTTGCATGTTGTGCTCTCAGCTGCCTGCTCAGTCAGTATCTTTCTTGCACTGGAGCCCCCAAAGCTCCATGCAATTGTCCAGGTGTGGTCTCACAAGTGCTGAATAGAGTGGACTAATAAATTTCCTTGCCTTCAGCTGTGATCCTGTAAGTACAGCCCAGTGCTGTTGGTTTCCTTTGCCTCAAGGTCACATTGCAGTTCCCACCCTGCTCTTGTCTCTGTTTAGTCTAAAGCTCTTCCCAACCCATCTACCTAGTCTGAATTGCTGTAAGGATTAGTCTGCCTCAGAAGCCAGACTTTGCTGCATTTGCCTGAGTTCATTAAGTACCTGGCAGATAATTTCTCCATTATCCTGAGATCTGCCTTTCAGGGCAGTCCTGCCCCTGCTGTTGCAGCTGCTCAGCCCATGCCCCAGGAGAGCAGCTGACACACTTGGGTTATGGCAAATCTCCCCAGACCCAGGTTCAGTGAAGTCCATACACTGCTGAAAGGGCACTATTGTGTCCTCCAGGATGTTAATAACAGTGTTAGATGGTACTGGTCCCAGTACTGATCCCCTAGAATGCCTCTGGAAACTGGCTGCCAGTTCAACTTTATCTGGACAGCTGGGCTCAAAGGATGGTCTGGTACACTCCTCACCTGTTGCAGGTAGCTAGCCAGTCCAGATCAGTGATTTGACTAAAGGCTGTTTGAAAAATAAATAAATTAAAAAAACCCAACAGAAGAATCCTTTTATTTTCAAAGTTTGATCAATCCATGAAAGAAAGAGCAGCACATTTTTGCAAAGCCCAAATGACTGTACAGCTTGTTCAGATTTTTCCCAACAAAAAGGAAGTGCCTGTTGAAGAGAAGGAACCAGGAAGGGAGCTGGGACCAGCTGTGGCCAGGATGGTTCTGCTGGCTGGTACCTTTAGAAACACACTTCTCCTTCCAGTGTTGGTCTCCTTAAAATCACTGTACACCCAGGTGAGGCTCCATCTAACTATAAAAGACATTTCAGCATCCCTGAGTGCTAAGTCAGGGTTGCCCTTTATATTTCAATTTTCATTCACAAGACCTATGAAAGAAATTGAGCAATACTTTCCAGGGGGGCGGAATGCTGCCTGGCTGTATGAGCAGCCACCTTTTCACTTCAGAGGAAATCAGGTTGTCTTCCAGTGAGTTCCAGTCACCAAATTATTTTATTGTTACAATATCATGAAGCAATTTTTATTTTGTGCACGTCAAGGTGCTCAGAGTGTTAGTTTTCACAGTATAGAATGGATGTGACAGCATTTTGTCATGGAAGCACTCAGCAGAGTATGTTTCAACTTCATTTAGTTGTGCTGTTTTATGAAGTTCTGCAGTAAAATGTGCCAGCAAATTATGTTAGTTTCTATCTGGTGATTAACTAATCATTCATATAATAAATAGCAGCTAACTACAAGAAAGAGATTTATTTGTCACAGATTAAGAAGAATGTCAAACTTTTCCCATTTCATGTAAAAAGGCAGAGGACAAAATACTTCTAAAATGACTTTGCAACATGTGCTTTATTTTAAGTCATTACTGAATCAAAACTACAAGTTTATCCTTTTAACATACCCTACCCACTCAATGATTTTTTTTTATCAGTTTTTTTTTTAACATGGAAAGAAAGCTACATTGCAAGTGTAAATTTTCATGCTGCAATGTTCTCTAATGAGCCATTTGTTTCACTAATAGCAGTTTTAAAAAAGGGCATTTCTCAAGCTCATATGTATGTCTATATTTGGGAACTTAAAAAAACAAAACCCGTCTCAGATGTAAAAATGTGACTTGGAATATGTAAACATTTTCGTATACCTGAAACACTGGAAGAAGAATATCAGCTAACAGCAAAACAACAGTTGCCTTAAATCATCGAAATGGGAAAAAGCATGTCATGGGGAGCAGAGAGAAGCACACACTACTCAGTCTTTAAAGGGTTATAAGAAATGAAGTAGCTCATTAGGTCATCGATTTCACTTTCTTTTCTTATCCAATAGAAAGCAGTAATGCTGAAGAGAATGGCCCTGCAGAACACCCCATAATTCACCATAATTATTCTAGCCATTAGTTAATCTTGACGAAGTGTCAAGTTTCAGTTGCTTTTTCTTTTTCCTGAGAAAAGTCATTGATGTTTGGTGGAAATGTCTCCTGTGACTGTACAAATAAAATAAGGCATTTCAAGAGATTGTTACTTGTTTTCTTTTTTGCTGACAGAGGTTTGTCCACAGTGTCCTTTGTACATCAACACCTCTGCTTTCTACAAATGGGTATGGCTAGAATGTCTTCAGTTCCCAGTGTGGCCCTGGGTGCTGGGTGTCCTGAAGGCTTGTCAGTGTCCCATTACTGTAGCTTGAAAGTCAGTGATGTACAACAGAATATTGCACAATCCAAACTGTGTGGCTCCAGAAAGGATTAAGAAGGTACACTGGAGTCATCTGTGGGTTCACTCCTTTCGTTTCTCTCTTTAAGTTGTAATGGTCATCTGGAAAATTAAATTAGCTGGACAAAGATGCAAACTTTTTGCTGATTAAATTACAAAGCAGTCCCCAGATCGTATAGGAGTGGCACATTAAAAACAACAAATCGTTCAACCTTCTTCACTGTTGATCCTTAATTTGAAAGGCAGCATGGGTTCCTAAGGCCGTAGCTTCCAGGATTCCTTCAGTGAAAAATCTTTGCTACCCAGCTATAAAAGACAGCTCTTGAGAGAATATTGTGCTTTTTTTCTTTTTCCTTTAAAATTCAGGTTTAACCAACTTGATTTGCAGTGTGATGCCAAAGAGATCAATTAGTTTTTTCCCTAGTCCACTTGATCATAGTCTCTGGTGAGCGATACAGGAATATTAGCTTGGCATACAGGTCTTCTTCTAGTTCCAGTTCTCCAGTCTCTCGCACTAGGAAAATGTCAGTACACAGCTTCAGGATTCGGTCCACATTGGGCAGCTCCTCAAACATGATGGAGTGAGAGATCCCACTGAAAAATTCACGGACAAACTTCCCTATCACCAGGACGACTGAGGCATATAGTCCCATAATGCTGAAAAAGAAAGGAAGAGTTCAAATCGTGCCTTGTAAAAGGGCAGCCAAGTGTGAGGAAGCTCATCTACCTGGCTAACTGTAGCCTGTCAGCTTAATTTTTTATTTAGGTATATGCAACTGGTGACAAACTAACATTTACCTGTCCTCCCTGATAATATTTATCTACGAAGACTTTTCCAAAATCCTACCAGAAGGCTGTATCTCCTGGGAATGCTTAGTGTCCTGCCTCCTTCTGTCTGTGGAGATGTATTTCATAACTCTTTCATGCCCAGGGTCCTGGCTACAAGATTGAGAAGGTCACCAACACCAGGCAGAGTTCAGGTAGAACTTGATCTGCAGCTAAACTAACATTTTGAATTATTTCTCTTCAGCGGGAAATTAGTGTAAAGGGTGCTTCGGTTTTTATTCCCACTGTAGAGCAGTTATCAGGGGTAATAACTAACCTTGCAAATATTAATCCTTCTATAGATAATATTAAAATCTCACAAAACCCTTTTCCAAAATATTGTTATGTTCAAACACTACAACAATGAAAAAGAAATAACCCCCCCAAATCAGAAAATAAAGTCACCTTTATCTCTATCTTATGTATTTTATTTAATTTTATGTAAAGATTTCTTCTTACCCATAACCAGCCAAGAATCCAAGGCTCGGTGGACTGACTTTATCACTGAATATGAAGAGTTCAAGACTCTCATTAGACGTTTTATGTCTTTTTCCAAGCTGATCCAAAACCCACCACTCTTCAGATGTATTTTTGACAAGGGAAACTGTAATATTTTCCCACTTGCAGTCTATTAAAAAATAGAAATGTTAATATATATACAACAAGAATTGGAAAAATCAAACATTTTGAGACAGACACTTCAAACATCTGCATTATAAAATGACTGAGCAATGCAGAAACAAAATTCTTCTAATTGCATTTTACATTACTTTTATATACAAAAGTATAAAACCCAGACTTGTGTGGTTTTTCTTCTGCAAATCTTATCTGAATCTATTTAAAATATTTCATATCACCTACACGATCTTCCATACAACTATCAAATAATATTGGTACTTTCAGGCCAAAATATCAATAGCAATCATCACATCTGCCTTTCAGGCCTAGAGAAACACATTTAACCTCAAGGGTAGCAGTCAGCTTCTGTATCTCAAAGTGAAACTATTATCATAAACCATTTATGTCTGATATAAAAGATATTATTCTCTTGTATCAAAAAAAAGAATCCTGTTCTATGCATACTGATCACACAGACAGGAGATGAGCTCTGGTCCTCCTGAGTGTACATTAGCAGGGTATACATAAAAGCCCTCCAGAAGAAATTCATATTAGGGACCTGACCAATGACAGTGAAGAACTCATAACTT
This sequence comes from Catharus ustulatus, assembly GCF_009819885.2. NCBI lineage: Eukaryota > Metazoa > Chordata > Aves > Passeriformes > Turdidae > Catharus > Catharus ustulatus. Next base: position 107,262,681 of record NC_046221.1, on the reverse strand, counting down.
ATTGCTACTTATAGAGCTAGGTTCAGTCTCAAGAATTGTTTTTCTTGATGAACCTTGACAAGAACTTACTACACAGCACTACATCTATTACATTCAAGCTCCAAATGGAGAAAATTGCCCTTAGATGAAGACTTATTCCTACTGTTCCAACCCAACAGGATTTTCACACATCTATGTGCATGCGTGCACGTATTCTGTATGTCTGTGAGTACCTTTATGGATTCTGATTGTGTAATAGCACTCTGAAATTCAACAAGTTATTTAAGGTGGATTATTTGTAGCCAAAAAGGAAGCAATAGCTTAAAAAAATTGCAGTGTTATTATTTAAGCTGAGGAGCTGCATTTACAGACTACTGACTGTTCCCAGTAAGGTAGCAGGGAGATGTGGAGAAGTGAAACTTGTTATCACTTACACATAAAACAAAGGAAAACAGTTCCTAAAACAAACTTGAAGGAAAGCAGACTGACTTTATCCTCTGAGTCCTTACTGTTAAATCCAAAGCTAAAACACATGGAGATGCATTTTCTGCCTTATAGTGTATCACCTTATCTCTCCTCAAGCTTGCAGACACCAAGTAAAAACCATTTTAAGTGCATTTCCGACTGAGGTGTCCCAGAACAGCTGAGAATGTTCAAGTGTGAGTGCTGCCTTGCACTTCTTTAAACCATACCATGTTTTCCATGGTCTGGAGACATACCTCTCAATAGCTGCTTTATGGGTTTTGCCAGAGAATCACTAGGAGCCTTGATGTAGTATGGGTACACTTCCTCTAATATTCTGGGAAAAAAATGAAAAACCAAATATTTCATATTTTTATACCTCTAAAATAATTTAAAAATACCTACAAGTGCTATACATATTTCCCAGTAATTCTTGTCTTAAGATACGACATTATAGCGTTCAGATGTCACATCTGAAAACTAGCTGGATTTTTCAGCTGTTTTTCAGAACTTCAGCAGAAAGTTCCATCCATAATGTCACCATTCACACACCATAAGTTACACATACCTGGGGCATATGTGTTTGCAAGAAATGTAGACTTTATATTTTGTTTCCCTTTTTTAAAAAGCTGCTTTTATAGTCAGTTATAAAGTACATGATAAAGGCAGCCAGTAGTTTACTACGTCCCTGGTAGTAAACAAGCCAGAAAAATATGTAAGCACAGCTATTACTTCAGAATTGCAAGGTGTTTCAATAATAACACCTGAAAAGAGTGATAATTTTTGCCAGAATTTTTCATTGGGAAAGATTTTCACAGTTTTTAGGAGGATTTCAGACTTAGAAAGAAAGATGTTTGTAAAAGTTCTTCCACTGGACTCAAAATCAAATCATCTTGAGTGGGAATAAATTACCAGTATCTAGAGGGAGACACATTTCATTAAAAGCAGAGACATTGTCCTAACATTTGCCTCAAATTACTTAAAAATTCCAGGGAAGAGGAGCTCTCAGAGAAGTCCTGTGACACTTGGCTACATTGCATAGACCAGGCTGATGAAGAACAAGAGTGGTCAATTGAAAATCCCTTCTGATCACCCCAGCAGGTCTAAGAAAAGGTAAGAGCTCAGCAGCTAAATTGACCCAGCAGAGGTGGTGGCAGAAAGCTCCCTGCTGAAGTATCTGAATGGCCAGTAGCTATCACAACCATTTTTCCTATATGACCAAGCAAAAAAAAAAAATCTTTAATCTACAAAATTACTGCAAGACAAGTAAACGCAGCCATATTGTCTATGTTGCTGCTTGTCTCCTGCAAAAACAGAATTATGAATTAATTCCCAAAAATGAGATCAATCTACCCTCTGTGGCCCTTTATCACCTTAGGAAATATTCCTGTATCTTCACACAGAAGAAAAGAGGCATCAAATATTTTTAAATGCAGTGATCACACGTCCAATAGCAGTCTGTCTGGATGTACGATTGTGTGTGGGTGCAGAAAAACAGCTGTGCACAGAAAAGGCCAATCTAATTTCTACCTACTAACAGATAAGAACCTCTCAGAGTTTTCACAATCCCAGTTGGTCTCAGCCTAAACTTTTCAACTCCTGTGGCCACAAATCAGATCAAGTAGCCTCCAGGGATGATGTGTTGGCTTAGCAGTACTTAGAAACTAGTGCTGTAAAGTAATCCCCAGTGAGAAGGTGGAAGAGGAAGAGCCAGACTCTTTTCAGATCTAAGAGGAGACACCACTGCTGTTAATGCTATAAGGCCATATCTGTAGAATAATATTTGATATTCATATGAAGAGCATGCCTTGTGAATTTCCATCACAGGAAAAGATCTGATGTCAGAAACTACCGCAGATGTTACCCTTTGACCGTAGTGATTTAATACTTCCTTGGCAATCTAGTACTATTCAAGAGTAACAATGTCAGATACACTTGGGATGGTTGTTCAGAACAAAAAAAATCTTCAATACAACATCCTCAGATCAAGTTGAACTAATGTAACTCAAAGGTGAGTTCAACTGCGAATATACTGAACTTGTGCTCATTCAATAAATCAAAGAAAAGTTACTAATAGTTTCACCATGCTTTTTGTGGATGATCCAGTGTTGATGGTCCCCTCAGCTTACATTTATAATGGGAAACAAATTTTCACCTTTAATATTACTATTACTTGGCTTCAGTGCTGTTGGCATCTGTTATTAGAGGGGGATGAATGGGCAGACGAAGCATTTGCAAAAGCTTGACCACCTTAGGCTTCACAGGGGAAAGCTTGCATATAAATAAGGAAAGAAAATAACTTACACCTTTTCCGTTTGATTTCCACGCATCATTTCAGCAATATGTTGTCTGGTATGGTTTTTTAGTGTAAAGGTAAGTTTATCTGATGCTATTTCAGCTTTGGCACCGAGGGAGAGATTTCTGTTGTAAGTAAAAGAGAAAACACATTGACAACCTACAACAAGAGCATAACCTAAGCTGGGTGAGGTACGTCCTGGGCTGCTGGGGGCTGCAGAGAAACATGATGTGCAAAGGCAGAAAGTGTGTATGTTGCCTCTGTGACACAACACTCCCACCTCACTGCTGCTTGTGGCCTCCTGGCCTAGATGGAAGGCAGCAGTTAAGTAGAAGGTCACTGTGGGAAGTCTGTAATACTTTCAGTCATTCATGTTCACAACGTAACCCACAAGATACAATTTGAGGGTGAAAAACATCTCTTTCCACTAGTGTACGAATGCTTGTAGCTATGAAAGCATATGGGCAAACTGAGTAGCAGTACTTAAAATTAATGTAAGGCTCAGAAATGATGGAGTGATGTAATTCACTAGCTAATGGTCTGTGCTTCCAGGAAAATAAGGGGGCGGGGGGGGCAGTCAAATAAAGTTGAATTAAGTGTGCAGATTCTTTACAAGCCTATTTCTGACTGTGGAAGAACAGATCCAGCATGTTCAGAGCTCCCACCTGCTTCTTGTGCATAGTCTTACAACGATCCAGCTTCTACTTTCAAGGAAACATGTAAATAAGGAGGCTGCAAAGGAACTTAATTTTCATGGAGCGATGACTAAACTCTAATTAATGCAGCAATCTAAGGAGTCCCATCTGACAGTAGCCAGCAAATGACCTTGATGACTGGGTGGTCTCTAGCCTGAGTGCAACAACTTTATTCTCCAGGCTGTCTCTTTCAAAAACTTCATTGTAAAGTTAGTTTACTGGGGCGAAAGAAATCTCATATGAGCAGACAAAGGTCTCAACAAAATGGATATGTGTCATTTTTATAGTATTGCACATAAAAATAGTTTGTGTCACTTCCAGACTCCCTTAAATAAGAGGACCAAGAATTTCTGTTTGTATTTTCTCACAGGTTTTCTGCCTTAACTAGGTATAAGTATTCACTTTCCATAAATGTTATCAAGGTTGTTGTTAAAGGCAGTTCACTGGAACATCTCTTTTTCTTCCTTCCCATCAAATCCCATTGAAAATTCCACCTGGACACTTAAAATAATCTACTTGGTAGTGCCTCCACTTCATTTTTTGAGAACTGCAGGCAACAAATGTTCTCATGGGTAACAAAAGTGACTTTTCTCTGTCTCTCTCCCTCCTAATCTCAGCTTTTTGCTCTGCCATACAATATATTTGCTAAAACACTAAACCAAAAATGCAGTGTGGAACTGTTCTACTGAGCTAATGCTTGGCAAATGATCCATCCATGTCATAATTTTGTTTAATTACCTCTGAATGGTCCATGAAATAACTAAACTGAATTCAGCATTAAGGTCTCGAAGTCCATCTATCATTTTCTGTCTACTGGGAGGGCTGATGGTCCATAAAGAGTTTGAATTTCCCTCCAGATCTGCTCGAGTTATATCTTCTCTTGCATAGCCCTCTAGAAACTGCAAAGCAGCCTGTAGATGCAGAAGAGGAAAGGAAAATTTCAGTGCAGTGATATTCACAAGACACAGAGACACATTTCCCAGTCAGACAGATTTGTAAGTGTTTGATTAATTGTAAGTGCAGTGGTGTGCACTGATTGTTTTCCTGAGGTATCAACTGGGGCTTGAGATAGGAAGGGGAATCAACGAAGTATAGCCAAAGCTAAAAAGGCAAAACAAAAAAAGCCTCATTGTTTGATGTCTAAAAGTCCATGAAGTAAACTCTGTAAGAGGCTATTTAAACTTGAGTTAATATTTAATTTTCTTTTGTTAAGTATTTTTCTGCATAGAAAAGTGTCTGCAAAGGATAAAGCAACTTCCAAACGGATGCATGTTACAATATCAGTGCTCTTACACATGGGCTATTTGGTAGGATCTAATATCAAATTCCAATATCAAATTCTTTAATGGGCTAGTAGTAAGAACTTCTTTTAAAGTTTTATCTGATCAAATGCCAGTTACATTAGCAATGCAACAGCTCTTACTAATTACTAGTTCTTTTCCTGTAGAAACTTGTGGAAATTTGGCATATTGCTCCACGAAACACTGAGACTATGTTTAAATACTTTTGTTTTGACATTTTAATGTCAAAACATTTCTAGGCTACGCATATTTTCCTTAGACAGCACCACCATTCCTCACTGGAAGGTGAAAGATGTGTTCTCTAGGAAGGAGCATGGGGCTTAAAAGTGCGTAAGACAGAGTTTTGTCCCCACAGCATCTTTTCTTTGGCAGTACACAAACAGCATTACATCTCCTGAAGATTTGTCATTTAGATGGGGAGGTTTTACACAGACAAGAGGACAACAACAAGGGTTTCTGCCTTTCAGGATTTTGTGCAAAGTTATCTACATTAATGATAGCTTGTCTCACCATAACCCAGCCCTGTCCTGACAAATGATGTGTCTGAACTTTATTCATGCAAATTCTCTTCATAGAAATATCTTCCAATTGATGACAGCACTGATGTCCACTTATAACCACACAAACAAAACTCACAAAAGGAAACTCCATGGAAACATGCACATATTTTTAAGTAATGAGGTATTCTACTTTTCACTTACAGTGTTACCCCTGTAGCTTCTCATAAATTCATTGAACTCATTCGGATCCAAACTTTTGAGCTGATTCTGCTGAGCACTCATGGTAAAAATAGGCTGGGAAACAAAAGAGCACATGCTTATCACATTTACTTCACACTGGCTGCTATGTACACAGTGCAGCGTCCTGTGCATCACAGTCCAACACAATTATGGCACTCAATTCAACATGACAGTGTTATAATCTCATTCCACTGAGATCCAAGCTACCTATAATTACCTTATATCTACCATGTGGACCTGTAGGATAATTTATTCAGTTTCCACTGCTGGCAGAGTCTGGTTTTAGCATGAAAATGAAGATAATATTTTACATCAGTGATAAAGTAACATATTTTTAAACCCAAAAGGGGTCATTTGTGGAATGTTGCCAGGTACCTTGCATAAAGCAGAAGAGTTCAATTCAATGAAAGGAAGAAGAAATAGCACAAGGAAATATAACGCAAAAAACAGAGTTTGCTTTTAGTGCTTCTTCTTTTTTACCTGATAACCTCCTAGAGTTATTGTGATTGATACATCTAGAGGCTTGTTGGTGATGCCTGCAACAGATTTGATTAAAGACATGAAGAGCAGTGGGAACCAGACAATACAAATCAGCAAGACGATAATCATGCCACCCATTCCATACTTCACAACTTTCTTTTTCTTCTGGCCTCTTGGTTGGGGATATCTCTGCAAAAGCAAACAGCAGTATGGTAACATCTCTTCTGCCAAAGGTATACTTCACATGACTTGATGGATGAATATATAATGATCTTAAGCCTTCCCATTTCTTGTAATTTGCTACCCCATGTTGGGCTGGATATTTTGAGATTTTTTTAGCCAAACCTGCACAGACATCCAATTTCTGATGACAACAAAGATAAATAAGAAAAGAACCCAACATTTGTGTCTGGTGTGAAAAATATTGTAAACCTCTGTGATTTTGATTCTTCACAGCCATAAAGAAGGAAGAACTTACGCAGGATAATTTAATAATTTTTTTGTCTAAGTGCAAGCATGAACTCACAAGAACAAAATATAAAATAATAGCAGAAACGGTGATACAACAATTTGTTCCAAAAACTGCTATAGTGAGGGACCTACTTTCTTGTATTTCGCACTTTCAAAAAGTTCTATCTCAAAACTCCTTCAGGCAGAAGGAGTCTTCCTTCCTGTCATAGGTCTTGAAATGCTGCAAACTGTATATTTTGGGGGATGGGGGGAACAGGAAAATTGTTCACCAGCAACTGACATGCACAATCAGTAAAATGTCTGATACTGCACTACCTCCACATTCATTTCACACCTCATTTAGAGTACTTCTAAGAGTTCACAGGCTTGATCCAATCTGTTTCTAGTGAATTCCACATCAACTCCAATTAACTAATGTTTAAAATTTTGATGCTGTTCCTAGAATCTGGATACTGCTGATGTAATATCCTTCTCTCTCTTAGCTTCTGAGGGCAAAAGTGACTGCTTTTCTTCTCCCTTCAAAGCAGATCACATAGCATGTCTATTCTGCCTTGTCTGTAATTCCTGTCCTCTGTCATTTGTCTCATGACTGAATACTCTTAGTACTTTCACCATCATGTAAAATGTATTACTTTCACTGTAATTTATTTTGGTGTAATTCTCCTAAAGGATTTAATTTCGTAGTTTTTAGTAACCTGTCCTCCATGCACTGCATACCACATGTGCAAAATAAATATGCACTGTACTGCACTGCACCTCAAACACACCAGGAATCTGGCTTTCAGCAAATTGTTCATGCTTTGCAACATGAATCTATCAAGCCCTATGAGAATATTAGATTTGTAATACAATACTATATTTAAAACCAATTATTTACTTTTCAGAAGCAGTATATCAAGTCATTTGTCTCACGCTACAGAATAATATTTTCATTAAAATATCGTATCAAGATCAGTAGAGGTGTACTGTATGTCTGCAGATTAGTTCAGGCACTTCTAAAGATAGAACATCTCAGAGAGCCTCTAACAGCCCAAATACTTAGATATACCAGTCAGAGAGAGAGAATCAAAGTACCTTGAACAATACTCATAAAGTCATGGGTTGTTTTTCTGTATGGCATTAGCACACACATGCCAGCTTAGACATGGAAATCTTCCCATGTCAGATCTCTGCTGCACATAATGTGAATTTTGGCATTAAAAAAATGCAGTGAGATGGAGAATCAAATTAGAGCTGTGTTGTTACTTCCCCGACTCCTGAAGTTCTTCAGAACTCCTTCCATTCATGGCAGAAGTAGGAGCCATAGAGAAAAAGCCTATATACAAGATTTGTGCACTTCAGCTCTGAGTTAATCTACATGATATACTTAGAAAGCAATTGCCATTAAGAGACAGGATTATAATAAAAGTAGAAATACGTCAGTAACACTTAAAAATAAATCCACTTCAATACAGATGTAGAATTTCTGACTGGTTTGGTCACTCTTAAAATAATGCCTAATTTCTTTTTCAAATTGGCAAAATACGCAAGCATATGGTTGCAATCTTTATAGCAGTTATAAAGAAGCCAGAATTTGCAAGTTTAATTTGAACTGAAGCTTAAATGATTTAAAGAGACTGAAATTTCAGTGAGACAAATGGTGGGTTTATCTGGCCTGCAGTTCAGTTTTGAATGTGCAGGAACTCTGCAGTTCAGGAGCCAGATGAGTTCCCTCTGCAGTTACATGAACCCAGTGTCCCTGGGACCTACACTGTGGGGCATGAGCTCTTCCTTCTCCTGACCTTTCTCCTCAGCTGCAGCTTCCCTGCTACTCCAGGTTAATCATTTAGTTGTGTGTGAGACTGTGTGAATATCAGGACCTCCAACCCCAGCCTTGAAAAACAGGCATGCAATTAAGCCAGCAGGCACATGCTTGTGGAGTTCACATTAACAGTGGAAAAAACAGCTGGGCACAAAAGAGAAGCCATTTGAATTTTCATTCACAGTGGCTGCCAACTAACTTAAGTACCCAGCACAAGTGCCTGGTATATCTTCCAAAAAACTTTTTATGATGGATTTCTCAATTATTTAGGGACTCATTATTATTTCTCTTCCCTTCTGCAAGGGGGAGAGGAGGCCTGAATCACTCATACGGGGTTTCCTTACTTTTTCTGACTCTCGCCAACACTTCAGGATGAATATATGAGCATAGATATCTTCAACACAGATCCAGCTGGAAAGACTGAGAGTGGTGTCAGTCCAAACCCAGTCCATTACTGCTCTCAGCTCAGTCAAAAATGGAACCAGGCGGAACCTGAAGGGAGACCACAGCAGATAACTTCTCAGAAACAGAGGCATCACATCAAACAAGCACAGCAAGTGTATATATGACAAGAAGGAGAATTAAGACAACATGAAAAAAGCTTAATTGGGGATTCCGTAAACACAAATACAATCACATCCTGAAATCGCCATAGCTCGTGTTACTCTAGATCTTGCCAGGCCATAAACATGACTATGCATCATTACATCCATAATTGTGATTGAGCCACTGATGGAATAGTACAAGATTTCCTAGATTCCTCCAACCTGGGAGAGGAGCACGTTTTCCACAGGATGGTGGGATTAATTTTATACCTCCTTACACCAAGTGTTGCATGGCATCTTTGCACTAGATAGGCAGCCCTCTGCTGCATATGGAACTGGGCTTTGTGACTCAGGATTAAACAGCAGAAGAAGGTGGGAATCAACAGGAAATCAACACACAAGGAGCAGATGTTCAAAGGGCATCATTCCCTTTCCTAGTCCCACACTTTCCTGATCAGTCATGTCTCAAAGAGTGTTTCATGTGAGGAAAGCTTTCTCCTGTAACTTTTTCTGGGAATGCAAGAAGCCCATACTGCAAATACAGTGAAAAGGTTGAAATGATTACATCTTTTTTCTGTGAAATACATGTATGCTTCAAACTGGCTGAATCACAAGGCCACTCTAACAGATGTGGTCTGCCTGTGTAAAACCACCTTTCACTCTGAGGTGATGCTGATGCCTTGCCCTAACACTCCGAATTCCTGAAGAGTTTCAAATGTGCAACACTTCTCAAAGCAAACTTTTTTTTTTGGTGCTTATTTTTAAGTTCCTATTTCTCAGGTGTGTTATCTTTCACTCTATTCCTTTTACCTTCTGAGATAGAGCAGGTAGACCTGCTCCAAAGGTCTCTTTGGGATTTGCTACCTTACTAGTTGTTAGGACTGCAGGCCTAATAACATTACCTGTTTTCTAGCACAATGTGTAGCCCCTATTTCTGTTCACAAAGGTGATTTCTTAGAAGTGTTAAAAATGTCTATTCCATGGGGGACTAAATGGCTGACTAGTATATCAGCCTTCTGGTTTCAGACTGAGAGATTGAATTTTATGAAGTTTGCCTTCCAGAAATAGATTTTTCTTTTTTTTCTTGTGGACTACAGGGTACATATGGCATATACAGAGTGTGCTGTGCAAAATTTAGTGTCTTATTTCCAGCAGTCTGTGAAGAAAAGTCAATAATAACCCCAGCATTTCAATACAGCAGATCCTTATTACATGAAAGAAGAAAGGCAGTAAGTCTATGCTTACCCTTGAAATAAGAACAGGTTGACATAGTTGTAACTTTTTGTGAGGAAGTTGCCAAGAACACGAGTTGGATATCCGCAGCGTATCTGATAAGCTGATAAGCCAAAATAAACACATTTCACAAAATACCAGAGCTGGGCAACTGTGTTCTGGCTAAATTTCCTGTAAAGGAAAAGATAAAGGAAAATGATGAGCTTTGTACCTGTGTATGACCAAATTAGCTTGAAATGTTTTTTTGCTCCTGGCAGTTTCCTCTTCCTGAGATTCTGTGAAAAGGCCTTGGTTGCTGACCCCATGGCAGGGTTAAAAGAGCATTGGAAAGACACTGATTGAAAAAGTCTAAAACCAGCATCCATTGCCACCTCAGGGTCACAGGGGAGAGACTGGGAATAGGCTCCCCAAAGAGGGAAGGCTTTGGGCAGTGCCCTTGCCCTTTCTGGATGCTGAAGATCCCTTGCTGCCCAACACAGACCAGTCTTCCTTGGCCCCCTGATAACTCAGCTCTCTGTAGCCCTGGGTAGGGGCTCAATCAAGGCAGCTTTAGTGGCTACTTGTGTTCATGGCAGCACCTCATACAGGAATTTAAGATGGAGTGACCTCTGAAAATATTTTCCACCCTTCCCTGCTTGACTCAAGCCTAATTCCAACAAATAATTCAGACAGCTCTTCATTTTCTCTTCTCTGGACTGAACTAACCCTCAATCTCTCCTCACATGTGCCATTCAATAGCACAGTGGATCTGCAGCAGGTGCCTCATGAGGGACAAGATTTGCCAGCCACTCATAACCCAATATTTTCAATTAAATCCCACAAAAGTATTTAAATTAAGAAATTTGCAGGGTGTCCTAATCTCACTTAGAAGGAATACAGGATGTTCCAGATGGAGATTTGAGATTAGCGACTTGATATAGATTTCCCAAAAGGACAAAGACAAAATTATTTTATTTCATAACAATTCTCAATGTGCAGTAGATAAAAGAGCCATTTAAAAATGATTTTTTTTTTTTAATTTGGGCACAATTGCTACTGCACTTTCTTTTTGAGAGAAAGTGAGACTTTTCAGTCTTCCTTTACATTATAAACCTATTTCTTTTTTCCCAGTAAAATAACTTGACTGCTAATGAAGTGTTAGGTGCCCAGGTGACACACTCAATTTCCATGGACAGTCAATGGAGTGAGGGAAATACTTCAAGGCAACTTAAAGTAGGAAGAGGGGAGTTAGCCAAACACAAGGGAGGGAACCTTAACACCTCTGCACTGCAGACTGCGGTGGTCAGTGCTCTGAGCCATGAAATGAGAAATGTTAGATTTGGGAGTGAGCCTGACCAGGCATGTGACACAAAATTTAATGCAGCAGGTGACCACCTCCACATCACCCCCAGAGCCAAGTGGCAAGAGTACAGGAGGAGAAATTTGCTCTTCAGAACAGATACATATTTTAGACATTCCTCAGTTTAAAGAGATTTAAATCCACAGTCCACACATTTCAGGAAAGTGCTAAGTTATAAGTTACTCTGAGGGAGACATTTTCTACTTGCTCTTCTAAAGCAGCATGCAGCAGTCTTGGGAGCAGAGAATTGGATCAGAGGCCAACGTTGTCTCAGCTGAAGGCTCTAATCACTCAATTACAGGCAATTTCTCTTTCACCTGCTTGCATTTTGGCCTGTACATAAATAACTAATTCTTCCTCAAACTTACATTGGCCACAGTTACTGCTGTGGAAATGCATTCCAACTTTCTGCTTAGAAATGAGTCAAAGAAGAAACTTGAGCATGATTCCAAAGCCTAACTATAAACATCTCCAATTTAAATACAAAGAACTTAGTAGAGCATCAGTATTCCACCCATATTGTTTGTTTATAAGGCTTATACCTTTCTGTCACTCCAGGCAAGATAAAGAACATCCAGAAATGTATTCCAAAAACAAGGATGACCTGAAAGATGACTTTTCCCATAACAGTCTTTTTGAGGTACAGTGCTCGATCTACCACCATGGTACCAAACTGAATGAGCACCATCACCAAAAATGCCTCTGGGACCTGGTCCTCTGATAATGAAGAGGTGATATCTGCTGCAGCAGAATGTTTCTGAAAAGCAAAATATAAGGGTGGTCAAGGAAAAAGGACACTTGCATGATATTTAGTATACACAACACGTAAATCCTGCTGAGGATTTCCAGAGAGATGCCTCTGTGACGTACCCCAAAAGCCCAAAATCCAAAGACAATGATGATGAAGTCCACTGTGTCTGCGAGGAACATTAGCACGTACACATCAGTCACTGCACTGTAGTCTGGATGAATAAGATTGTAGAAAAACTGTCTGATGGGCACGTACACCTGGAGAGTCCTAAAACAACATAGACCACAATGTGATTTAATAACACAACTTTTACTGAAGAAAGCAAAGGCTGAGTGTGGTATGATTAATATTTTTAAAGATATCTAAGATCTACTCTGACAGCCTTCACAAGATGCAGTCCTTTGTTCTGACTGCTTCTAAACCACTGTATTAGGATTTGTAGAAATATGAATAGCCAATCAAGGTCACATGGGATACTTAGCTTTTATATCAGGCAGATGCTATTTGAGCTATTTGCTGCTTTGTCTGATGTTCAACTGGTGGGACATCTGCATGCAACAAACACTTGAATTAACACCAGTAGCAGCCTTCTCCCTTTAAAATGCTGGCTTACTGCTTTACTGTTTGAAATCTCCCCCCAGACTCACAAAACTCCTCATATTGCTCACTTTTTAATTGTAAAAGCCTTGGCTTTGATCATTTGTTCTCGAAATTTTTCCATGAGAAGCTCTTTTCTAGATTTTTGCTTGATGCTTAACACACTGCTTCCCTTCTGACTGCTGTTCCGGGTACTGGTACTTCCTGGAAAAAAAGGGAGGGAAAGAGAAGTCAGTTCAAAAGAAAAGTTGAAATACTAAAGCTAGAAAGAAATAAATCTTGTGACTTCAATCTTGTATGACTCCCACATTTGAAAGAAGCTTTGAAATGAGTTCTTTTTTTTCCCCACTGTGGTAAAATATTGAGAGGATCCAATAAAGATTTAATCACTGGCAGATCAAAATTTGATTAATAGCTATAAAAAGAGAAAGCAGACCAGTGATAAAAGCAAGTATTTGACTGATCTGACTCAGTCACCTCTATTGGTACTATATATATTTAGGTTAGAGTACCCCTGCCTTTTTTTACAAGATGGGACATATAATCTGTTTCAATATAACTAATAAAAACATTTTCTTAATTCAAGTGTCTAAAAATGAAGATATAAAAAATACATGTGCTTTGCATTCCCTGTAGCTGGAGATTATGCTGAACCAGAATTTCTGGATCTAGGCCACACTGAGCATTCCTTTCTCAGCTTTTGGATAATGTTATTTAAAACAAAACATAATGAATCACAAAGTATGGCTCTCCATTTGGACTTTAGGAAGGCTTGGAATGTGTTCAAACATGAAGATACATTGGTTCATATCCTACTTCATCACTGAGAAGCAGCAGCATTCAGTAGCCCCTGGGAGCTCCTCAGCAACCAGCCCAAGGTTTCAGTAGAATGATCCTGTGGGAAATAACCATTTGTCCCTCAAATCTCAGAAATGCCATGAAATTTACCTCTCTTGGATCTGTGTGAGGAGAAGCTGGACCTGTGAGAAAGCTGGGATATGCTGCTAGAACTCTTCCTTCTGATGGCAGTCTGCTGCTCGGGGAAGTGGACATGGATGGACTCCACGGATGCGGCAAGATTGACAGATTTCAAAGAGGCAGAAGAGTCTCTCCTGCCTCCTGTCAGAGAGAGCTCATCATCAGTATCCTCTTTATTACCGGAGCTGTCTCCTTTCTCATCTTCATCCCACAATCCATGGCACTAGTGGACGAACAAGAAGAGAACATATCAAGCCTGTGTTTCTGTAACAGTATTTATCATAGGCATTGCTCGGCTCAGTCATGTGTTCATAAGGGAAAAGACAAATTCAGTGTGTTGGGATATCATAGAAACATTTAGGTTGCACAAGTTCTTTAAGGTCATCAGTTCAACTGGTAACCCAGCACTGCCAAGTCCACTGCTAAACCATGTCCCTCAGTGCCACATCTAAACATCTTTTAAACACTTCCAGGAATGGTGACTCAACCACTTCCCTGGGCAGCCACTTCAAATGCTCAATAACCCTTTCATGGAAGAAATTTTTCCTGATAATCAAATGAATGGCTTTTTTATATCACTCGAGTGACTTAAAAAATTAAAATAAAAAATTAAATATAAAATAAGAAACTACCTGAAACCAGATTACCTTTAAAATGGATCTGTGGAAGAATAAAGCAAGAAGCTGAACAAGATCATAGTGCACATAGCCCTCTTTCTTCTCAATGCCAATAATATTGGGTGGATGGTAAGGTTTATCTTTTGTGTAATCCACATGCTTATTCCAAGGAAAGAAGCCAAACTGGAAGAAGTATTTGATCACAATGGCCACCTGTTCAGAAACACAACACACTTGGGGTGTTTTATAAGCATGTCACATATAATAGCCTCATGACAGTAAGAGGGATAAAATATGACTACTTTGTCAGTTTTATGAGAACATAAACAGGCATACTCATTACTACAGAGGAGTAACACTTCACATTTCTCCAGTAATAAAGTCAATCAAAATTTACCAACAGATGATACTCAGTGGTACTTGAGACCACAAGCAGTGAATTCTGTCTCTTGATTAACCATTGCAAAGCAACAGTTTGCAAATAGTCTGTTCTTGTGAGAACTGCTTTACATGCCAGGAAGGATATTGCTCATTGCAATGAAGGAAATAACAAACAAGATCTTTCCATACCACAAAAATTGCTGAGGACTTTACCAAAGGCCCAGCCCCAATCCCAGAGATCAAAACCAGCAAAGGGACCATGCAAAGACTACAACTTCAGATTTCTGTGTTACCCATGGGCTTCCAAAACCAGCAGCATACCTCAGTGTACACAATGGCTGTCATCCAGAAGCGCTTGCTCGGCCGAGGAACAGACAGCATGGCCCACAGGAATATAAGGATGGGAAGCACCAGGGTTATCATGGAGGCAGAGATCATGTGGTTAAGGATGATCACAAAATAGCACACCATTTCTGACCGGGCCACTAGTGTATTGTACAGGGCATAAATAAGGAGCAAGACCCGAGGCTGACCAACATAGAACTTCTCTGACTCCTCCAACTCGTCATCACGAAACATCCTGTGAGGAGCAGAGTACCACAAATAAGCTGAACATGAACTTCACAAGAGCTGCTTTTGGAATTGCCACTAGTTTTCCTTTTGAAAAGTATTAAAATCTGCTGCTCAGTCCAATGAAACAACAACAAAAAAGAAGCAGGGGATTTGGTATTATAATCAAATAGCCCGATTCTAAGCTCTGGAAACAAGAACTTCAGGCAAAATTAGAAACACTGTTCTGCTGTTTCTTAATTTTTAATTTCCCAGAAAGACAATCAGCCTGGCCTAAGCACTTCTACAAACACAGCTTTTTTACAGTTGCCCAACCAACAAATCACCCAATACCAGTGTGGAGTCACATCTGATTTATCAACACAGATAAATTTGGAGATTTTGGAGAAAAAACAGAGGTACATCACGAGACCTATGTTATGAATTGTCCAGGGGCATAAGATTAGAACATAAAAATACCCATGAGCATTAAATGAGTCAAATCTCCTATTTATATGACTCAAATAAATATAAATGGCAGCGACGGTCATATACATTCATAGTCCTCTCTGTTTTTCACAAAGTTTTCTGGCCTTAGAAAAGATCTTACTGAAAAGCAAAAATTACAGTGGAAAGCCAAAAGACAAAACACAGTATCTGATAAAGTCAGATCTACACACCCTCTCTCTCCAGGTGCAGGCAGGCTGAAAGGCAGTTCTGTGCTTTAAGATTTTGCCCCTGCATTTGGGGAAGCCCTCCCCATCTGAGTCAGGCCAGAGTAGCTGAAGATTGCAGTGACACCATCCTCACTTCAATGAAGGTTGTGCTACTGAGCACGGTGTCTAAGAGGCAAAGAAAGGAACATCCTCTCCCTTATGAAAGCACCTAGCAAGGTGGTGTCTCTCCATAACCTCCAGCTCCCACTGGCTTAAACAAAAACAGTAATCCAAAATAATTAAAGGAGCAACATTCTCCCAGATCGCCCTGGAGGAAACTCATTTGAAATCACAGCTGTCTGGAGAAAAGGAGCCCTCCCCACAAAGAATATTTAGAAAAGCCCTTGACCCCAAGACAATTGCAGTGCAGAAATTCTGTGCTAATCAGAACAATTATATATGGCATCTAGGAAGAAAGCAGAGATTCCTTCCAAGATGAATTTGAGTCACTTTAGAAAGCTTTAATTAGAACAACTGCACAGGAAATGAGCTTCTTCCCTTAAACCAAACTTAGCACAAGGTCTGTATCAGAATTTGTAAGCTGAAAAAAAAACCCCAAAGTAATAACAAAATTTTACACATTGTGATCAACAATTTTTCCTGGTTGAGATTCTTACTTGTTCAGGAGCAGCTCACTAGCTGTTAGCTCGTGTGTCAGTGGGGGCAGAATTGTGTCAAGTTTGTCTGTCCGACTGTCGTCCGGGCTCACCATCATGAGGCTCTTCCCAGCTGAGTCCTCTGGGGAGCCAAAGGGAAGGTGTTCAAAGCTGACAGCTTTGCTGTAGGAGGGTGGAGCCTCTGCATTGCTGTCCACTGTGGAGTACAATGGCACATCGGTGTCAGGGGTATACGCAGCTCCTTCTGAATCCAGACTATAATCTTCCACCTCCTCTTCCTCCAACCTTGATGCAGAATGAGCTCCTTCTTCCTCATGCTCCCCTTCTACCTCCTCAATAGTTTCTGTGGTCCCCTGACGGGAATAGAGCATGGTGACCTGTGTGGGTTCACTGTTGGAGATGGATGAAGAGAGTCAGCCGAGTTTTACAAGACTCAAGATCAAGCAAAGTTTGTTAATTGTACCTTTATGCAGAGAGCTGAGCAACCTCATTGCATTCACAGACCTTCAAAATTCATATGATCTGGTAGAAAAGATATCATCCTGATTTCCTCTTACACAGACAGAACATCTGGGTCCATCTGTTCCATGAATGACACTGAACTCACAGCGATGGAGATTAAAAGATCACCATCTTTTAACACCAGCAAGGGGCAAATTAATATTATCAACAAGAGAAACTACACTACCTTTCTGAAAGTAGTTCAAACATTTCTGGACAGAGTCAACACTTGCTATTCCATCTATTTAAGACATGCTCCATGGTGAAGGATAGGTAGCCATGGGATTCCTTCTAAACACATTGCTTTTAACAACCACTGAATGAGTGTGGTATACAACCGGAACATGAACGGAACACACACATATCAACTCTGATTCAAACAAAAGAACATGTAACTCACTAGCATGAAGAAATACCAATCAAATCACAAAACTCTTCCAGTGACAGGTATTTTGCTTACCTTTAGATTGCCCTATGTTCTTCAATACAGTATTCCCTTTTACTTTACCTGCCTGCTGTACTTCTATATGTACCTATTTCTGAATTCAACTCCCTGATACACTCTGATCAGTGCTTTGCTTGAGTCACCTTCCTTACTCTTGGCTTTGCATAGACTCATAGAATGGTTTGTGTAGGAAAGCACCTTAGAGATCATTAGTTCCAGCTCCCCTGCCATGGGAAGGGATATCTCGCACTTTGCTCAGAGCCCTATTCAACCTGACCTTGAACATTTCCAGGGATACAACATCCACAACTTCTCTGGACAACCTGTTCTAATGTCTCACCACCCTCTGCTTGAAGAATTTTTTCCTAATATCAAATCTAAACTTGCCCTCTTTTAATGTAAAGCCATTTCCCTTTGTCCTATCAATCCATACCCTGTAAAAAGTCCCACTCCAGCTCTCTCGGAGCCATCCTTTAAATACTGGAAGTTCACTCTGTGGTTTCCCTGGAACCTTTTCCTCTCCAGGATGAGCAGCCTGTCTCCATAGGAGGGGTGTTCCAGCCCTCTGATTACATTTGTGCCCTTCCCTCTCAAGTATTTTTTTACCTCTCCCCTTGAACATCCCTCTTTCTCTTTTTAGTCTCCTACTCCTTCTTCACAGTAGTTAGACAATAGGCACCAACTCACTGTCTCTGTTGCCTGCACATCCCTGTATCTCAACAGAGACAAAACAAGATTTCACATAGCTCCTATGAAATTAATGGGGTCATATTTTCACATAAACTATAATCTTTTAGAGAAAACTGGTATTTGCAAAGCCATCTGGCACTACCATCTTCTTCCAAAACTAAAAATTAAGTTTAATTTTTTTTCTTATGCACTGCTTCCAAACTTATTGTGGCTATGTTAGATCACATTATTTCTAGCAGAGTTTTAATTAGACCATGTAACAATTATGATAATGTGTGTTTGGATGATTCACAGTAGCACTCTTCCTGGTTAAAATGTACAAAATCATAGAATTGCACAATTTCAAATCCGATTGACTCAAAAAAATTGTCAAACAATGTCAAAAATGAAAACCAATGATGCAAAATTACATTAAATGTCATTATCAAATAAATTATTAAATTATTTTGTATTAATTATTGAATTTTTATTAAATGATTGAAACACTGCTTTCCAATCATGTAAATCCCTGGGCTTTACCTGCTAAAAAGTGAATGAACAGTTCTGAACAGTTTTCTCTTGCACTGGATACTAATATTATTTGCTGTTTTTCATAGCTATTTTCCTTTCCTTAATGCCAACACCTTACTGTAAATCAATGGTAAAGTAATCAAAATATATTTCAAAATCTTTCCTATACGGAGAAAAATAAGAAATTAAAAACTGGCACAATGGTGCCTCAGTTTCTAAAATTACACATCCCGGTCCATATTTAGGACAACTGATTAGCTGAGAAAGTTAACTTCCAGCTTCCAATTTAAGAACAAGCATCAACTCAGTAACTCTTAAAATAAGACACTTTTTTAGCTGAATAAATACAGACTTTAGCCTGTTTTTATACACCCAGCATAATGTTATGGAACAACAACTTAAAAAAACATACGTGAACTGAGGATGAAAACAAAAACAAAAAAAATAGAACAAAAAGTGAAACAGCAAAATGAATCCCAGATTATGATCCTGACTCTGAATCTCAGAACTGTGCCATGACACAGGAGGGAGTAAAGCTTCCTGTAACCATGCAAACCACTCTGCACACCACATGTCTGCAAACACCGATCCATGTACACTGCAGTCAGAATAATGGTATGGTGGGAACATATAGTGAACAAAGCATGCATGAGTTAAGCACCTTGACACTATACTGCCACTGTCAGCTGATGAGGAGGACATATCCATGCTCTGCATTTTACGAAGCCTAGGTCGAGCGCGCTCACTTGTTTTAGGAACAGAGTCTGGTCCATCTAAATCATCAAGGGTTGACTGCCTTGAGAACAGCATGGTTGCTTCAGTGTAGCAGCTACAGCAGCGCAAACAGTTATAGAGACAGTGTTAAATACAAATGGTGTTATGATACACATGGTTCAGTAAACAAATATGCTCGCCATGCAGCTAAACACTGACACAGAGAAAAATGGTTCAGAGAGAAGATAAGGATTTGTTTTAGAGTCACCACGGAAACACATTTCTATGCACAGGTTAGTCATGGCCAATGTCATAGAGGGACTACAGAAGGCCATCTATTCACTATTCAAGCAGATATGGAATCAACATAGTGCCTTATATGCTTTCCAGGGGAACAGACTTTCATGGGTGAGCAGGTTTTATTTTGTTTGTTTACCCCTGAAATTTCCAGATTCCAAAACAAGGATGTTTTGGGAAGGGACCTCCTGTGCACAAATTCAGTTTCATTATTGATACACTGTGCTGAGCCTTTTTACACAGGTAAAAGCCAATTTCCTAAAAGAGTCCTTAAAACTGAGTAAGTTCATATTCCACAAATAGAAAAAAAGCTGTCAGACATTGGCTAATCCTCTTTCCAAACCACAGAGCCAAATCGGATATGTTACTTAGCCAGTAAATGCATGCCAAATATAACCAGCTCTGCATGGGATGGCTTTTGATATTTACCAGGAAGCCCTGATGATTCTTTCCAGAAGATTTCATTTATTTCAATAACAGTTTAAAAGAATTTCAAAATTGGTAACATGAGCATTTTGAAATAAAGAACAGATATAATAAACCCTTATCTCCTTTCTCTTATCAAATACAACAGGACACCAGAGACATACACAATACATTGAGCATTCATGTGTAACTGGAGAAAAGAAGAACTGGATGAGTTATGAGAAAGAAAGTACATAATTAAATACAAGCATTTAACAGAGCAACAGGAAAGAAGCAAATACATTAATGACATATGGTAGGTAAAAAGATTATTTCTTCTGTACAAATCTTTGACAGATATCAACGAAATGAGTTGAGTGGCCTGGTGTTTTAACACATGCAGTGACCTGCCTGTCTTAGATAGAAGGAAAGAAGAAAAGACCCCAAAATTCAGGATTTACATTCTACTTTTCTTTTTTTCACTCCATCTGTATGACACCTGAGCAGTGGCAGCAGGGGATTTGCTTCCTTGGCAAGCATGATGTTTGTCCAGGGGCACAGAGAATTGGGAAAGAGGTCAGAAAGGAAGGGCAATGGTGTTTTCCACGTTCCTTTGGTCTTGCTAACTTGAAGTGAGGAAAAAATCTGCTGGCATGAAGTTACAGTCTGCAACTACTGCCCTTAGGAAAATAGGGAGGAAAGAGCAAAAATATGTGGAGAGAAGAAGCAGTTATTCTTAGTGTTACTCACACTGATGATCTTTTTTGACAGAATGGCTTTTTTGACTGAGGCTAAAAGCATACCTTGGCCTTTGAACAGAAGAAAATAATCACCAAGATACCAAAGGTATTGCAAAGTATTTTCCCTGAGAACCACCTCAATGGCAGGGGCACCTCTGTGTCGCCAGTTCACTTGGCCAAAACCCCCTACAAGCCACTTCATTATTTCTGTGTGTGCGCAAAGGCACACAAGGCCCTCCAGACAAAGCCTGAAGGGCTGTCTGGATGGTGTATGGTTTATCATAGGGGACCAGGAGGTCTGCCCTGGAGGTGTGATTCAGCAGCACAGGAGTTCAGTTGTAGCTGAGGTGTTTTTGAGGGAGGAGGTTTCCCTCTGCACATACAAACATGGGATATAGCCAGGCTGTTGTTCTAGCAGTGAGATTTTGGTGCTAAAATACAGGAAGATGGCAGCAAGTAGACAATACAGTTTTGCAGATTACCTTTTTGTCTATGTGCTATGATGTTTGATCCACGTGTCATTTTAGATCTCAAGGGCTGAGTTTATTCTTTTGAAGGCAAACACCTAATAATAAGGTGTTGAAGGATTCTAAATACAGACATAGTTCAAAGAGAACTGTCCAAGGGACTTACGCAGAGCAGCTATTTATTTTTACATGCCCATTCATATGTTTTCAATGGAAGAAACATATGCCAGCTGCCCTCCCAAACATGCCATCTCTGACCTTGCTCCCACAAAAATCAAAGGAAAAGCATCTATTAATCCCAATAGATAGAAACATTTGTCAGGACAAGTGCCTGCAACCTTTGGTTTAAAGCTGTTTTAAATGAAGAGAATAATCAGAGTAATTACTGACTGAGCAGCTGCACTGTACCCTCGAATATCAGGAGATGTATGTGAGTTGTCACCTGTAGCAGTCTGTATATTCTTTATCAGCTTTAGGAGCATGCTTCCAAATGTGGAGGAAATGAGAACACCAACAAAGTGGAGAGATTCACACTGAGCAAAGCTGATGTTGACTCAAGTAATTGCCTATCCAAGAATATCTTCCTAAATGATTGTTCAAATTTGTGTTGGAGACCTTGAAAGCATTAGCTTCTTAAAATTATTCAATGACTACATATTTTAAATTGAATGCTCATTAAAAGCCCCAAGTTAAAATATTTTATAAAAAGTTGATCAGGAATCCATTTTAAATAGGGATGCATATACAGCAGAGATGTTTTTATCCTCAGTGAGTAGGAAATTTTTAAGTTTATGAATTTCTTTTTGCTAAACAAATGTACCCTTCACAAAGAGTTTTTGGCTTAGAGGGTGAATTACATTTTTTTCTAGGTTTTTTTTTTTTCTGTCCATGGTCTAAGTACTGACTGGCATTATCTGTTGATCTGTATTACTACACTTCAAATGTCTCCAAGAAAAAATCCCAATCAATCCCTAAAAATCACAAGCCTAAATTGGACTTTGATCCAGCCCAAACAGAGGCTCTCCTTTCATCCTTCCCTCTGCCTCCCTAGGCAAAATTACCTCTCCAGTACTCCCTGCCTCAAGCCCTATTCTTCCTGCTAGTGAGGGAATTACAGATAAAAGGTGGTGCTTTTAAACACCCTGACAGGGATTCTCTCATTCAGCTCCTATAAAAGTCTACACAAAGGTAGAATGAGGAACTGAAAATGTTATTTGTTATGGGCCAAAATGAATACAACCTGAACTGGATGCAAAACCTTAGATAACCTGAAATCTGACTTAGGACCTGTGTGTAGCTGTGTGTAGCCATAATTGTAGGCAAAGCCCCAGAAAGGCAGTCAACCAGTTTTAGTAAGTTCCCAATCATCTTACTGAAATTCACAGTTTTTTTAACCTAACAAACAGGTCATCAGTCAAATGGAAACAAACTGCAGCGAATGCTCTGATATGCTAGATCCCAACCCATTCTAGTGGTGCTCTTTAAAGAGCTTGGTAAAGGAACAGCATGAGTCCCTTCACCTGGCCCATATGAACTTTGTGCTTTGCCTTTAGGGTACATGAGAGTATTTACACATAAAGAGAAACCAAAAAAATACCCTATGAATACATCATAATTTCCACTGTGTAGAGAAGTGACTGAGAATAAATGACAGCCTTACTAAAAGAAGAAAAAACCCACAAAGGATTCTCTACAGAAGTTCTTTCAAAGCTTTATGCAGGCTAAGAATAGCATCCCTTGATTAGACCTATGAGGGTCAGCCCTGAACTTCACAAGAAATTTACAGTTCACACAGCTGATCCAGAGGGTTTTTCTCTTTGGCTATCCAGTGTTTACCTACAGTAATTCCTATCCTGAGCACTGAGCATTATGTCCTATTATAATGGAATAGTTTCTGTGGTTTAGCATTGCTGTCAAACACTTGTTCACCTTACTCAGGGAGCTAATGTCCACTACAGAATTTTGTCACTACAGAATTTTTAGTAGTGCAACCAAAGGATAAACTGAACAGAAACCCTCTGCCCCTTCCCAAAAGTTTTCCATTGCAACCACGATCACAGGGATGCTTTAGATTTAATTAGTCACTTCTACATTTACTGGAAATCATTACTTTAAAATAAAAACTGTCACCTGCTCTTGCTTGGGCAATTAAAAAAAACAATGAATAAACTCATAAGAAGTTTAAAACATTTCACTTTTATAAAAAATGACATAGGGACTTCTGTAACTCCTTGAAGAGAATGCAAGAGTGCCCAAATAGACAGATGGCATTATCATTCAATCAACAGACTCATTATTGCTTCCTCTATTATTATAGCAGATGTCCACAATTCATACTACTCAGTGCAAGAATATTTGATTTTTCATTACCAGAAAGAGAATTTGAGATTAGAGAAATCAGTCATAACTCTGCTTTTGCTATTCCTTTGTTTATAAACCCTGTGATATCTTTGAAGAAAATGGAGATGACAGAAACCCATGTGAAAGATTTAACTTTTCCATTGCAAAGCATTAGCACAGAATCACTGAATTCTCTGAGTTTGAAAAGAGATTTTAAATGTACAAGTGTGCCTAAACCAGGGTGACAAATAGGTGGCTATTCTGAAAAAAAACCCAAAACAACAAAAAACAAGCTGATCTCCACATTGAAAACCATGTCATTGAAGAGGCAGAACCTATACATTAAAATTGCAACATTTGTTTTTCTTTTTTATAATTAATTTTGGAATTGGCTTCCTTTTGCTTATGGTTGAAGTTCCTGCTAATCATTGTATAGTAGTTATAATTCTATCTCAGGGTGTCCAAAAACTATTTAATGAAAGCAGGACTGATATTACTATTCACTATAGGTGAGACTGAACTTTGTGGTGTTAAAATCTGCCCTGGAGGTATCAAAGTGGGTCCAAGTGAGCTGGCAACAGAATTTGACTTTACATTTTTCTCACATCATCTGACTCCTGTAAAACTTTGAGACAAAACACAAAGGTGTTGCTCAGTTGGGCAGCAAGCCACTGAGAAAGATTTGCTCAATTTGGTGTTTTTACTAGAGTGAACCTCTCACATTGCTCACTGAAGTGCAATTTGTGGATATTTTGTTGAAGCATAATACTCACAGGCACTCTCTTACCCTTGCTTTTCAGTACTATCAGAAAGGAAGACAACCCCTCATTATTTTCAATATGCTGACATCTAATCATATGTCATTAGTAAAAGCTATGCCTAATTTACTGTACACAAAAATTTCTGAGTTTGCTGGGAGTATAAAACACAATATGATACTGTCACAGTTCACAGAAGAGCAGGACACAGCAGAATTATGAAATAGCTGGATTTCCAAAGCCCTTCTTTCTCCCCCTTATGTTATACAAATTCTGCAGCATCTTAAAGTCAAGAACTCCAGGGACATGTGAGAACAGACCGCCTCTGTGAGGGAAGTGAATGCTTCTGTGTGCACGAAGCAGCAGGAGCAGGCAGTAATTCTGGCAAGGGACTTGATGGCATCTGTTTTCAGAAAAGAATGAGGAAGGTGGTTTTCCTGAACTAGTTTGGGTATTTGATTAACAAACATGTATCTCTGCTGGACTGTAGTCATGGCAGTTGGGAAACCAGGGTCTTTAGACGGTCTTTGCCCTGTGGGTATGAGTGGGGATTTTGTTCTTCCAAATGCAGAATCTCTTTCAATGGAAAGTGTTTTCTGATTTGTGGACAGCAGATGACAATTTATTTTACAAAGGCAAAATACTCACAATGAATGATACCTCTACAAATTTTACATGCCTGAATTCCTAAACCATTATCTCAGAAGCATCCTCAGTTTTCCATTGGTTTTCACAAGAACAGAATTCCAATGCCAGTAACTCCTAACTCTAGGAGAAACTAAAAGCAGTAGGGTAGCCATGCAGTGGAAAAGAAGTAAAGCCATCAACTGAGTCCATCACTATAGAGGAATAGTAACATATAGTAACTTTTACTAGTAAGATGGCGTGGAAAAATCAAAAAGAGAATTCAACATTGATTAGATAGTTCATCAGTACTTAGACAACATCTAATATTACTGCTGTCTTTCACAGAATAAAATTAAAACAATACCTGGAAATGCTGTCATGAGATGCTGCTGAATCTAAACTATCCATTCTTTCAGATGCTTGCAAACCAGAAGCTTGACTGGGATTTTTATCAATTGAGTCTAGTCCTGATTCCTCAGAAAGTTTCATCATATGGTTCTGGTAATACAAATGGATGCTCTCCCGTGTTGGAACATTTCCCTGTGGAGGAGAGTAGAGGTAGATATACATGGCCAGGGGGATGTATTCTTTGAGGAAGCAGTTTCTTTTGTCATTTGGCAAGCAACAGATTAAAGACAGTGCAAACATCTTCCTAGTAAATAGCAAACTCCCACCTTTTCAGAGCGCAAGTCAGATTTTGCCTTAATCTACCATGGCCCAAAGTGTTTGGTTTTCAAGAAAAACCAGAGCAATCCATGCTATTTCAGGCTATATTTAGCCACCACAACTCTGCTGGATGGACTGCAAGCCCTTCAGCATGGGAATGAGGAGTGGACTGCACCCATGACTCAATCTGCACTCCAGCAATTTTTGATGGATTTCTTTTAGATAGTTTTACTGGTTCTAGGAAGAATTATTAGTGGCTAGTAGCAGAAAAAAAGCCCAAGGAACAGTTCATGTACAAACTGATCTAGATTTTAATTAGTGTCCCAAAATCAAAATTTATTTGTGAATTGTGGACACAGATGGAAATCCATGAAAAAAAAACCACTGAAGACCTTTACCCTTTCTCTGTGACTTCACAATCAAGCAAGTTCATGAAAAGATGGTTTTATTAATTGTCAGACCAGATCTGGGAACACAATCAAGTCTTTCTGGATATTTTAATCAGAATTTCAAAGGTGAATCATAAGAATAAAACTGAGAATTTTCTGTTCTTAGGCAGAAACACATCCAACTCATCCACTGGTGGTTGCATTGACTTCAGATGGTACACTGAGGGGAAAGATTGCTCCTCTTGAACAGTAATTTTTCTAATTTATAATGAAGCCTTATGCAAAGACTTTTTCCACCTAACATGATAAAAGTAGTCTAAAATATCACCTGTATTTCCTTTACTAATTTTAATAATCTGTAGTATTCCAGTTCTGGTCCTTTACAGGGTTCCAAAACTACAATACTCAAAATCTGATGTTTTGTGAAAAAAAAGAATTAAAAAATCTAAGAACAAAATTTGACACTTAAAAAAAAATTAGGTATGTTTATGTACAAGCTGTATTTCTTCTGCAGTGAAAAATATTGGTGCCATTATGACATCCTGACTCTGAAATGATGGCACAAGTTACATTATAGCTCCACTGTAGGCTGGGCATAAAGGATAAGAGTTGTATCATCTACTTGCATTTGGGAGATCTAAATACATTTCTAGTCACACTAACGACATTAATACCTGCTAATAAGAGGTTTTGCTAATATACAGCTAGCTTGTGAAGGACCATATAGGTCCATTCTCACTGAAGAAATGTATGCCTGTATGTTGTCAGTCATTTCCAGTGCAAGTTGATCTACAAAAAGAGTGAAATATGCAGATTGAGGTAGTTTTTGAGCTGTTTAATATGCCAGCCTTTTCCTCCCTTCTTGAATCTACTGTGTCCCTTCAGAACCACACTATACTACAGAAGTGTTTCAGCCAAAACCTTACATCAACCTGTCATAGAATTCTTTCCCCTTAATTTCTTCTATGTCCAAGTAATAAATCAAATAATTTATTATTTAAGGATTTAAAAACCAGCAAGCACTAAAAAAATCCAGACTTATTTTAAAAATGCACATGTATGTGACATTTTCATAATTTTCCTCCTTACTGCCATGATCTGAAAAGACAGCCTTTCATTTTTCACCAAGCTGGAAATGGCATTAGCAGACAAAAGAGACCGAAGGTGTTACCTTCTTAATCTCCCTGGTCAGCATACAGCGCTCGATCCTGAGCACAGTGGAGATATCGATGTGCTCTCTGGAGATGGAGTTCAGCCAAGCTGTGAAACTGTCCAGTGTTGCCAGGAAAAGGACCCAAGTAAACTTCAAGATATTAAATATCCTCTTGATGATATTATCTAAGGGAGAGCAAAAGCAACAGAGAATTAATGAACACAAATGTCTTTTATTGCACTTTTGCCTGGAATGAGATTAATTTTTTTTTTTATTGTCTAATAATAATAATCCAGGCTGTGAAACTCTCATATTAAGGAATCTTTGAAGATGGCTGGAGGCCTTTTGGCTGTCTGGACCATTTTCCTGACTGTATGCCTAAGCTTATCATCTGGAATCCCTTTTCCATCCTGTAAGTCCTTGGTCCTACAAGCATTAGTCAAATATACAGTTCCTGATTTTAGAGGGACACTGTATGCACAGGTCTGTGAAATGAAACCCAAAGATTCAGGCATCTCCTGAGAGTATTAAACATCTCCAGGTTCTGTGATCTGAACAAGTGCTTAATCAGTGTGTTGAGCTGAACTCTTCAGTGTCTAATTACTTGTGTTTCTCTACACAAACTTTGCCTTTTGTGCTTGAACCTTGCTAAGCTGCATTTTAAAGTCTGGACTGCCTAAACAGTCTTTGAATCTCACCTCACATGACTTCGAATCACACTTCTCTGTATTTACTGTTTTCAAAGCCTGTGTTTAAGTAGGCTGCACTGTGCCATCGATGATATCAGATCAACAAGCACAACTAGGATATATAATAATATATCAAACTTTATTTTTGCACCATTTTAGCAAAACAGTACACTTTCCCATGAATAAGACTTATGGGTGTATACCCACAATAGTAGCTTTATTTTGCTCAACATATCTGTCTCAAGTTAATTTCTCATTTCAGTAGTTCATTTGGCATTAATAATGGTATTTCTCCTCCAAAAAGCAGCACTTTTAACTTATTTTTTTATACACTCACAAACATGAACACCACATTAGAGTTCTCATATAGTATTGCAAGTGTTCAAGGCCAGGCTGGATGGGGCTCTGAACAATCTGGTCTGGCAGAAAGCGTCCCTACCCATGGCTGGAGGGTTGGAACCGATGATTTTTAAGAACCCTTCCAACACAAGCCATTCTGTGATTCCATGAATCCATGAAATACTAAAAAAATTCTTTCCAATAGCCAGTTCCAGAGCTAGTTGTCCCTGCTAGGTTCCAAAGCCCAGAGGCATGGGTGTCAAGATGCATTTTAGAGTAAGCCTAAGAAATAATAGAAAACTATCAATAATCTGCCATGCATGATGCTCTCAACAACCTCACCTCTTAGGTGTACCACAAGATGGCACGCAGAACTCTGCAGAATGAGTGCACAGCTCCTTACAAAGACTGCAAAAGGAAAGCTATAATAAAGTAAAAGGCTTCTCTGTACAGGCAGAGTTGCTGCATGCACATTTATGTGGAGAGAAACTATGGGAAAAAATCATTAGTGGTACTTTCCTGGAGAGTGGGTGCTGAAGTAGCAGCATGTCCCATTTGCCTGAGCAATGCCATGGAACTGATCTGCTAGCACTGAGCATAAGAGCATTTTGTACCCTTCTTTTGGTCATATAATTATTTCAATAATATTTTTCCCTTTTTTTATCCAGGCCTTTTCTAGGTCATTTAAAATTGTAGAATTTTTTATAAGCTATCCACTTAAATTTTATTCATGCAATGTGCAGGTCTTGAAGCTAAGGAAATCCTGCCATTAGAAATTGAATGTCAAGCTGTTTCTACTTCAAGGATCATTCACTACCTTGGAATTCATTATTTCGAATTCCAGACAATATTATGAGTAGATGAAAAGAGAACAGCACACATACACAAAAACATATAGCATATATTCTTTTTTAACCCCCACTCTTCCTCTCTGATATGTAAGGTCTGCTACTGACTTCAGAAGTCACTGCTCTCAGGTTAAAATTATTTTTATTATTGACCATCACTGGCCTGGCCTGGTCTCACCATGGTGCCAAGTGCTTCCAGTCTGTTCTGAAAGGTCATTTTTCTCCCTGGGTTGGAGGTGTCTTAGCATACATATTCAATGACACTGTAGCTATTCTGGCATCTTTATTATTCTTCAGAATTTTTAGAAAACAATCTTTTGAGGATCAATTGCATCTAAACATCTTCAAAAAGGGAAAAAAATACTTTGTGCAGAGAAAGCTTCTCTCTGTCTGAGAGTGTGAGATAGATTTCAATCTAAGGTTACTAATGATACCAATGACTTATTACCAATTACTGGCTAATTTTTCCAGGTATCTTCTTTAACAAATTTTACCTAGAAACAGTGAAAATATTTCAACAGAAATATAAAGGACTTTAAATTTATTTTCAAGATAAATTAATTATAAACCTCCATCTTCTTCCCCTAACTCCTGTTTAGCACCAACAGTACATCCCTAGAGATGTATTTGAGTGATTCACTTCAGTGTTTTAAGACAGATAACTGCACTGCCAGTAAGTAACAAATAAAAAACCCTCCCAGTTCTCATAGCAATGCAGCTCATTTATTTGAGACCGCTGCTCTCATGAGATACAAATGGTATCTCCCACATCCTTTTAGCCTCTTCTACCCTCTAAGTCACTCAGGGACACAATTCTAACCAGAACTGTGGGAAACAATTTTATATAGAGAAAAAAAAGTAGTTTTTGATGATAAAGTCTCACTCCAGGTAAGCCATGATGAAGATTTACTTAAAAGGAGAGTCTGTTTCTTTCTTTTACTCCAGTTAGAAACCAGGAGCCAAGCTTGGATTTATGATCTATTACATTTCTTTGTAGGCAAAATTTGAATGTGGGCAAGATCCTGAAAAATGCTGTCATTTCTTCTGCTGTACAGAACTACCCTAAATCTAATTTTGAATGTGAGTGTGCAAGATCAGGAACATATAATTTTTTTAGCAGTGATTACTGTGCCTTGCTGAATGGATAAGTATCAAGAAAAGTGTTATACTAACCTTGCTAAAACACATTCAAAATCGATGGAGATTTTTAACATAGGGCAGTGTGAAATCAGGTCTGGAATCTTAGTTTAAGTTTCTCCATAAGTAAAATACACAGCAGTGATCAATTCTGAGCTGGCAGGTGTATTTGCTAAAGTATTTAGAGAGTCAGTACAGTAGCTAATAGTTCAGAACTAGAAGTTCCTATGCTTAAGGCTTGTAAATCTTGCAATAGAAAATCTGACAGTAGTTAGGAAGTTCTTACTGCATCAGTCAGAGTGGATCATTGCAATGCTACCTCTGTGACTGGCCCCTGGTCACAATGACATTTTAGTAGCAGAGAAACCCTCTGCCTTCATACCTGGTCCATCAGATTTCTTTTTGACAGGTTCCTCTTCGCTGTCCTCGCAGTCTGCATCATTGCCACCCCCTGCAAACAATGAGCAAACCAGTGAGTGTTACACCTACAGAAATGCTGGTGTAAATGCCATTCAAGCTAGAAAATGCTGCAGTTACTAAGCAGCAGTGACTGGTTCCTCACCTACCACCATGACAGAAAGCACATTTCCAAAGCACTCAAGTGAAGGGACAACTCTGTCCGTAAAGGTCTTGTCCACAGATGACCATCCCTCTCTTGTAATTTGCAGTGATATTTTCTACCAGATAGGCTGCTGAGGGAGATCATCTGTTGGTGTAAACCCAGATACTTTCTCAGTCACTCCTTAGCCACATTCAGCAGTCTCACCTTCTGCTGACTCACACTCGTTTCTTTATCTCCTGCAAAGGGCAACCTGAGCAGGGGCACTCTGATCTTCTCCTGCCTCTGGCCCACCAAACCTGAGGGAATTGAGTGGGACCTTCTGGCTGACAGGAAGCAGCAGAGTTGTTTTGACAACACCACAATTGTTTATTTAGGCCTGTAGCAGAAGAGAGTTGTAGATTCACAGGCAGAAATGAAGGGCAAAAAAGTGATCCTCCTTCTATCTAATCCAGTTTCTATCTAGCTACAGTTTCACCGACAGAATCCAAATTATACAACTCCTTCTTTTTGACACGTGAAGACATCAAACAGAGGAAATGTCTAGCTGATTAAGCCTGTATGGGCTCCTCTTTTCCCCATCTATACTGATCAGAAAACCTTTTTGAATTTCTACTTTCTAGCTAAAAAATGGAGAAAAACTGGTGGATTTTTCAGTGGTATAAATGATTTTACACTTACAGCAAAGCCCAATCAACATTTGTATGTTTTCTTTTTGCTATCCACTGAATTTAGGGGGTTGTGGATATTTGAGGTCCTCAGTGACAGCAACATGGAAAGTGAAAAACCTTTCTTTATATTCTTCTTCAGGTGTCAACTCAAGTTTTCTTAGGGAAAAAATATAGGAAACATGGCAAAAATAAGTAACATGCGGCTATTTCTCACTTTTTTTTTTTTTTTTTTTTTACAGCTCCACTTAAACTACAGCTGTTTGGGAACTCTCTCATGAAATAGCTTTTCAACACCATTCCCTGGGAATGCACATGACCTTACAATCGAAAAGAGTGACTTTGATAAACTCTAGAAATGCCTGGATAGAAAGATAAACCTTTTTAGGAGATGAGAGAGTAGAAGGGTAATGTCCTCTCTCTGCCTGATTCTGGCTGAACACATGGAATTTACACTCCTATATTCTGAAGAAATGCTGTTAAGTACCAGGTTATTTACTTTATAAATTTATTGCAAGTACTCCCGCAAATGTTTTCTCGTAGTTGATGGTTTCTCCAATGCACTCAATCTTCCTACTCACCAAAATTTCTGAGCATTTCTTGCAACTCCATGGAAAATACATATATCTCATCTTCCCCTTTACCTCCCTCAGTGTGCTATGCAGAACAGAAGAACATGGCTATGGCTGACATTGCCATGGGCTGCTGCAGGGAAAGGCTGCCAGTCATTTTTTCAATTCCTAGTCAGCACTGAGAACACTTATCCGCTAAACCATATCTGCCTTTCATGACCAGGAATAACAGGCAATAGTTAATATTGTGGTTTTTAGAATGGAAAAGGTTTCCTACCATCCCCAGATCCTTTTCTCCTTCGCTTCTCTTTCCCAAAACTTTTCTTCTCTTTGCGTCTCTGTCGTAGAGCTGTTTTAGGGTCAGTTATCCAGGCTTGATAGACAAACTGGAAGGAAAAAGCTCACTTATGTCTAGGTTCCTCATATTCTAAAAGTAAGCCATAGAGTAAGCCACAAGCAGAATTATATAGTTTTAGTAAATACATTCAGACCTGTGGGGGCAAGGAAATATGTTCAATCCAAATCAAACACCTTCCCTGTAGATCTGCTGAGTTTTCATATACTATTTTTGTAAGTGTAAAAACAAATTTTAAAATACTTGTGGGTGACCCAGGTTTCATTAGAACCCACAAAAATTCATGCTCTGAACTTTGGGAATTAATATCTTTTTGTGCATGTGGGCTACCTTGTCTGAATCTCTCAATTCTGCATTCTTGATTTATCATTTTACAGGCAAGATGCAGAGCAAAGAAAACTTTTTGAGAAAGTGCTGCAATCCATTAATTAAACATCAAAAGATGTGGAGATATCCCTGTACAGATAACTGTATTTTTCACAGCTTAGATATTTTTTCCCCTTCTGTAGGTCCCAGTGTAATGTTTACAGATTTGTTATCTATACATAGTCCCAAAACTGACAGTCAGGAATTCCTCACATTTCTTCCTGATTTTAACAATGCCTTTCTTTGTTATTTCAGATAAGTCACTTCTGAATCCTTCTGCTACTGTTTTTCCAGTTGTAAAATAAATACAGTAATACTTACCTATTTATCCAGGCTATTTTATGGGACAAAGTCCTGCTCACAGCACTCACTCAGATCAACAGTCTGTTGACCTATGTGACTGCATGAAGCATGGAATTGGCTCAAAATCTTTATAAATTATATAGCAGTGGGGGTATAAAAAAAAAGGAAAAAAGTCACTGAAAGTAACTTTTTAAATAGCTCTGCTTCAGCTGTGAAGGAAGGTTACAGAAAAAAAGGAACAAAAACTAAAGCAACTTTTTAATGCAAAAGATGCTCTTCTGCTCATTTAAATGCTTTCATTGAAAAATGGTAATTATCTTCAATTGTCTTCTATTTCTAAGCAACACAGGCTGCTAACAGGGACAGGGCAGGGAAGCACACAGATGCAGGCAAGAGGCTGAAAAAGCACACTAACAAAACAGGTCTAATTCACAGCACAAACATGCAGATGATGACAAGGACACGTGTATCTCAGTGAAGCTGGAATTGCCCCTTATAGGACAGAATGCCAAAATTTCTATTTAGTTTATTCATTTTTTAAAAATTTTCCTATGCAAATTGCTTCGGAACATTTGAAGTATTCTTTTAAAACTATTAAACTGAAATTAAATTAATTTAAAAGGGAAAATAAAGAAAATTATTTTGGTACTGTTGAAAAGAAGATCCTCTTCCAAATCTCTCAAAGTCTGTACATTTTTTTAATATGCCTGAGTTGTTCAAAACAAGTACCACATGAGAAAATGTATGGGATGAGAGGTCCTGGTTTCCCTTTGTTTTGTAATACATGTTTTCTAATGAAGGTGATCTGGGGGAATGGTGATACTTAAATAAGCTATTAAATTAAATTAAATAAGCTATAAACACCATATTACCTTCCTGGCAGTCAGAAACTACCAATATCTTCACACTAGCCACAATTATAGTGTGAATAAAGAAATTAGAGCTAAAAGGTTGACTTGGAAAGGGGGTAGAAAACGAGAATTAAGAAAGGGAATTTTTTTTATAAATTTAATGTAACTACCTATGCTAAGCAGTGGGTATTTTAAGAGCATAATGGGTACATAATGGTTTAGATTTCTACAACAGCACAAACCTCCAGTTTAGTATCTTTTAGGCTTTGGAGCAGGTATTCTCAATCTGTAACATTCACTCCTTACAGAAATCATGTTGTATATGGAGTGGAAAATGATACAGAGTGTCCGAGGTTAGGAAATCCTAAATGAATTCAAGCAGGGCAAGAAGGAAGACGCACAAATCTGTTTTGTGATGATAAAGGCCAGAAGAGTAGAGAGATAAAAACAGAGCAGAATGTGTGTTTGGCAAACCTTTCACCAGCTTTCTGAGATCAATTATCACTATGTCCACAAGATCCATGCAACTCGATGTGATCATCTTGTAAATCAGTATCAAAAGAAAATGAGAATTTGTGTCTGCATTTTTCCTCTGAGGTCTCATGTAAAAAAGATACACCACTTTGGTTGTGATTTGACCACTCCAAAATTATGAAATGCATTGCATTTACTAAGAACGAGACTTTATCTGTCATCCTTTTTAAAAATCAATTCATATAAGAAGAAAAATGCAGATGAGGACAGAGGTTTACATCAATACATTGGGAACTATGGGGTGGGTCACATACTGAGCATTTGCAAAATGTCAAGTACCTTTGCTGCTTTGATTAAATACTGAAGAATAGTTTTAGGTAGCTTAATGATAGACTTTGGCAAGGCTAAAATGGCTGAAGCAAATTTTCCAATAGCTCTCTATAAAGAAGGACAAGGCAAGAGTAGTTAGTAGAAAAGCAGAAAATATTAATAAAAAGTATCTCTTTAATTACTGTATCTAGAATACTAACAACAAATTTACATTCATAAACTTCAATATGAGAAAAAGATTGTTTATGTTGGTCACATTAAAATTTCAGTAATATGACTCTTAACTGCATGCATTCTTTCATATTTCAAATCTCCAAGTCAACCCTTGAAGTGACTAGTGCACAAAATTTACACTGAAAAAAAGATAATAAAATCAAATAATTCTTTAACAGAATCTACAACAAAGTTCACTTGGCTGGTATTTTTACTAAGACCTTATGCATGATGATGGCAGGTGAAGAAAGTATGATGACCATAGGATGAACAAACCTTTAATGATGAAAATAAATTTTCTGCTTTATATAAATTTCTGCTTATATAAAGCCATTCAGCATCTTCATATTGCTCATACTGCAGAACAGGCCACTTATCCATAATATCAGACCAAATTTTGAAATAATGAACAGATCTTCCATCCTCAAACAAATAGTTTCAGGACTGAGATGAACAAAAAACCCAAATCCCAGCATGAATGAAAAAAATCTTGTTAACTTCTAACCTCAAGTTTAAAACTCTTTAACTCAGTGCTTGGCATCAGCACATCTGAACAAAATGCTGTCACAAATTAAAAAAAAAAATCAGCAGAAGCAATAATGCAATTTTTCCTCTATAGCTGCATGAAAACCAGAAGGAAAAATGACCTAGAAAGTCATGAGCCATTTCTGTGGTCCAAAGTAAGTTAAATGCAAAATATATTTTAAAAAATAGTTCAATACTAGAAAACAAAACTTACTTATCATATGATTTTGATCCAGATTATTTTGCCCTTATTAAGGTCAGACTTTTTTTCATGTCATTACCATGCATACTAACAAATGCAACCAACTGGCAATGTAACGTAGGGTTAATATATAAACCAAAGACACAGTTTATTAATGAGTTAAATAAACCATTTCTTCCTGTAATTCAGTAATGTTGCCTGGGCAGCTTTGTTTGAAAGATTTTGGCTTAGGGAATAGAAAAGCACGGAGGGAGCTTCTTGCTCTTGCTTGGGTTGAATGTTCTGCAATGTGCCAGTTCTGCAGTGTTGTGAGGTTGCATCTGGATGGGAATACTCAGCTGGAAAAAGCTGCTTCTTTGAGTAAGCTTTTGAAGTTACAGACCTGAAAAATTTCTGCAGCATTTCCAAAGAATTCTTTCACAAGGGAAACTTTAATCTTATAAAAGCAAAAGCAATCCTAGATGTAGGAGTATTTCACTAAGTTCCTCATCCTCATTCTTCATTTAAGCCACTGTATTCAGTATCTGGTATTGTCTAACACCAGCCAGTCCACATAGAGGAAACACATAGGAAACCTCAAATATCTTTTTACCATTACAATATCCTCCTGTATCAGCACAGTCTGGCACTAAATATGCAAATATATTAATTACCACTGCCCTGAAAAATGAAAGAAAATAAATGGATGTAGTCTCCCTCAATTGTCTTTATTGCAATGCAGAAAAAAGTAAAGCTTGGGTTCTTAACATTTGTTTTTTACATTTTTGTTATCTTCAGGCATAAGTGAATGAAGATATGACTCTAGTATAGTTTTGGTAAGAATTTGGCAATGCTTAAAGCATAAGGCAAACTTACATTTTAAATTGGCAAGAAATTTAATTTTCCAATAATTTTCAGGACTACTTCAGAGGAACTGGCAGCTTTAACATATGTGCCTGTGTTATGAGAAACATACATTTTTTTCCAGATGTCAATGAGATAGAAAATTACCATAAAGTACCTGAAATGCAGATTTTTTTCGAGGCTCTTCCTCTTCTTTTTTTTCCTCTTCTTCTTCCTCTTCACTATCCGTCTCAAACAAATAATAATTTCCACTTCTGACCACTAAGTGAAACAAAATATTTTCTTACTTTTCTTAAAGGTTCTATTCTCAACTCCCCCAACACCTATGAACAGGTAGCCAGTTATTTAAAAATTCATAATCAGGAGAGGTGAAAACAGAGAAGAAGCAAGAGATGACAATATCTCAGGCCATTTATTTGATGTTGGCCTACAATACTTTGGGCATGAATAAGAACTATATAAGAACTAAGGAAAGCATCCCTATAAGAAGAAAACATAAGGAAAAGGATTGAAGTTTATCAAGTTACAAGGCTACATTTTTTGAGAAAAATTACAATTAGGTCTAAATTTACTGGGGACTTATGATTATTTGAGGGACTTAAAAAAGCCCAGCAGGTAAGTAAATGAACTTACATGAAAAGTACCACTGGACAAAAAATACAGAATTTCTCTTTATAACACTGAGGCAATCCTTGAAACTAGGCAATGGGATGGTATTAGTCTGATGAAGTAATGGAAAACCTTGGTTTGTTTAAAACAAATCACTTGGATTCTATTAACATGATTGCAAACGAATTTCAATTTTTTGCCCGTGGATTCAGAAAGATTCTGAAACCTTGATACAGCATAGGTACACAGTGATTAAGCTAGGCCTTATATCCTTGAACAGAAGCAATGTTTTTATTTCTCAGATGGCAACAGGCCTACATGAACAAACAAGGGAAAAAAAGAAATAAAAATAAGGTAATGAGCAAGAGAAAAATAAAAATCACAGCATTACATTCAGCAGTGAAAACTAGTAATTAATTGCCACATTTAAGCTGAAATATTTGAAGGAACAGTTACTTAAGATTAAAATATACAAAATCTGGATATATGGAGGAATACATATTTATATAAAATGATATCTATCCATCATTACAGGTCTCTGGAAAATAATAGTTGTTGTAATTCAATCATACCATGAATTATACACAGATCCTGTGTGCACAGACGATCACATATAATTACTTACAAACCTCAGGGTAAGGCTGTGAAATTTGCCAAAATTGATTTTTGGATGATAACTTTGCCGTCTAAAACTCCCTCAAGGAGGGAATTTTGTGCCTCATGTCCCCACTTACAATTTTTAGCATCAATGAATGCCCTGCAGAGGGACAGAGAGTCCACTTCAACTGTTCTAATTGTTGCACTGCGGTGAAATGAAAGTTTGGAAATTTCCTGGATGAAACAAATGAATTTTTTGGTGCTGAGCCTTCCAAGGAGGCCCATTTAAAATGTATTGAAGAGATGAAAGTATTTTAAGAGACAGTAGTCTGCAGTTCTCTTTCATAAAAAGTTGGTCAGCACAGAAACTGTGAAAGCAGAAGATCAGCTGGGTAAGGTTTGACATTAGGGAAAACCTCTGCAGCACTGCAGCTCTGTAAAGGCTCAGAGTAGCACTCAGTCAGGCTTGGAATGCCTGATCTGGAAGCAAATAAATCTACATTGATCTCCCTACAAAATTTTTAGGTTAAAGTGTATCTAAGGGGGCACTCCAATGTAGCAGCTACATCCCTTTTACAGCTCAAGAGAGAGGTATGATTGAATAGCAATAATGCATTCTTGCACACATCAAAATGGAGCAAGTGGTGTCAGTCACCTACAAGGCTTCCTGAAGAGACCAAGTTTTACTGGTAACACAATTCATGGCCAGACTGGACTTGGGAGACCCCTCTTGGACTGCAAAATGTGGCTTCCTCCCACTGAGAAAAGGGACATAGAGACTCTCCTTGTGGGATGAGATAGATGGAGGAGGAGAAGAGGAGCCATGCAGGAGAAACCACGATCTCATCGTCTGCTTGCGCCCAGAGGGAAAGAGCTCCCCAGCACAGCTGCAGCCACCACCTTGTGCACTACATCAGACACAATTGTGTGACCCAGGAGAATCTCATCTGGTCCTAACTCCTGCTGATCTTTGCAGGACTTCAAAAATAAACCACAAGCACAGGAGGAGCCACACCTCCCTACAAGGGAGATTGTGAGTGACTGCCAATGAGGAAATCCTCATTGATGTTTTTTTATCTGTTCTACTCAGACCCAAATTCATGACTGTTTTAATTGCTATGATACACAAAATGAGGTCTCTTTCTGCACAATAAAATTAGAGGAAGTGATATAAAAATAACAGTAAAAATCTAAATTAAAAACTTCAAGCTTGAATGACTTCAATGTATTCATATATACTCTCACAAACTCGTTTACTGAGATGAAGAGCTACATGCTGCAGAATGCTGCAGTTACAGTGGTCCTCCAAAAGAATGAGTGGGGAATATCAGTCTGTTCCCAGTCTGCATGCCTGTGAACACCTACTGCCAGTGCCATGTCACACTGAGTGTGGATGCAACTCACATGGCAGTGAAGCACTGGTTGTAGGGTCAGGGTCTGTGATGTTTCCCACAAGGTTTTGCATTATTGCAGCAATAACTTCAAGAATGCTCAATATTTAAACACCAAAATGCAACTTGCCACCTAAGAACATTAAATAATGGGGATGAAATAAGTAAAAGCCAAAGTTAATATCTCTCTGTGCAATTTGTCTTAATACAACAGTGGTGAATAAACAAGAGACCATATCCCATTCCTTCAAAATCACCATAGTTTGAAATTCTATGGAAAAAACTCATAAATCATAGTTTTTATCTGTTTTGTCATGTTTGTTCTAATGAAATTATGGGACGAGAATTTTATTTTCATAAGGTTTTTGAAAAGGATAGGTCTCTCTAAAGTGGCAGTGTGCCCTTTAGAAAAACAAAAATAGAGGCACAGTTTACTTGTGACTTGATAGAAATAGATACCACGTTGTGGTAAACACTGCTGGCAAATACATGTCTGCTGAAGTTATAAATAAATACACATATAAATGAAGCAGTATGTAGATTTGCGAAATTGCGACTTGGAGTAGTTCTTAAACTAAATGACCAAACACAATATAGACATTCATGTTTATAATGGCATAAAGCTGAGTTGGGGGTGGTTTAGGTTGGATATCAGGAAGAAGTTTTTGAGACTTAGAGTGGCTGAACAATAGAATAGGCTGACAGAGTTCAAGGAGCATTTGGACAATGTGCTCAGGGACATGGTGTGACTCTTTGGGATGGTCCTGTGCAGGGCCAGGAGCTGGACTGGATGATCCTGATGGGTCCCTTTCAACTCAGCACAATCTGTGATTTTGTGTTTCTATGATTTAGCTCTGATCAGTGCCCTACATTTAAGTATTTTTTCACATCTTCAGAGGTTACTAAACAGCTCATGTCTGATTTCCTTCAACGAACATCCAGTTGAAGGACATCTGATTCAAGATTGCAGCCTACTCAGCTTTCCTGTTCTACCTAATCCACAACATAGCAAAGAACTCTATCACATGACTGGGCTGGGCTACAGCCAAATTAAAATATCTTAATGCACCAATTATATAAGTGACACATGCTAATAATTTCTTGTGCGCAAGGCTAGACATATTTTTCTCTCAGGTAAACACAAAAAAAATGGAAAACAACTGGCATCAATGACACATTAAAGTGTCATCAGAGAGATGGAGCTGAGCTCTACACAGACTAATTCTGGGAGTAGTTTTCCTGCTTTACTCAGATTTCTACAGTTGATACTAGAATGACTGATGAACCACAAAAAGGATGTATTATATGTGTATATGAAAAAGAAATTATGACTAATCTTAGAATGCATTGGCAAACTTTCACATTCACATTTTTAAATATATTGAGCTCTGCAGTATCAGGGAGTTTAAACCTTTGAGATCAAGACACATTATTCTTTTATCTGATTTGATATTTTTAAGAATGCTCAAAGTATCATGAGTTAGCTATGCTTCCAATACACAGAAATTCAAAATACAGTTAAATTCTTTGAAGACTGAAAAAGTAGAAAAAACCTTTTGAAAAAAGCCCGAAGCCTTCTATCAAGTCACAATCACAAAATCAGGCATAAAACAAACAGGATATGGGAATGCCTTCATTCTGGTCAAGGATATAAGGGTTAAATCCATGTATTTGTAAGAGGATTGAGAAAACCTACTGGAAGCATGATCAACCCAAGGCCGCCACCACAGCTTTTTTTTGCCCTTGGCTTTCTCTTTGTCTGCATCTCCTAA
Organism: Catharus ustulatus; assembly: GCF_009819885.2. Lineage (NCBI taxonomy): Eukaryota > Metazoa > Chordata > Aves > Passeriformes > Turdidae > Catharus > Catharus ustulatus. The sequence goes on along the minus strand of NC_046221.1, from coordinate 107,221,788 downwards.
AATAAAATATGTTCAAATATTAATTTTACAAAATGAGAAACATATTTCTTACACTGATTAATAAATTTTAATTTCTCTCAAAAGAACTAAAATTTCATGAGCACATCAGATCTCAGGTCTACTGAATACATTTAATATTAAAATAATTCAAAACCATGACTACTAAGCAGAAATGCAGTAGTTAAAACAGCATTCCACTCTAAAACTGCCAAAAAGTTTGGTTTTGTGTTTACTGTCACAGTTGACTGTAATTTAAAGAGGAAAAAAATTTCCCTCCTCTCAAATCCCCTTACATTTCAGGCTCCAAAATTTTTTAAATCCATGTAAGTGCTGATCCCAGGTCAATGCTGGAAATGTGGCACTAGATATGTGTGATTTTATCTGTTCCCATGATTTTAAATAACGTTTAAAAGCACACAAACATTTCAGTGACTGAAAAAAATCCAGAACAGCATTCAGAAAACATTGCTGGAAAAATATTGGTGCTACCTATTTGTAAAACTGTGGTTTATAGATAATGACTTTTATCAAAACAAACCTCTGACTCTTTTCAGCCCGAACTTAACCAAAAGTATCCTTAAAGCAAATCATTTTCTCTAAACCAAGTTACAGTACATAACATAGATTTTTTTGGCTGAATTGAGCCTGAAAATGATACTCAGCTGCAATGTTGTTACATGCTGGCAGTTTTCAAGAACAATTTATCACTTGTACAACTAGCAGATCTATCAGATCCTTAGAGCTCAACAGCAAATACACTACAGGAGTAGCTAATGGTACCTTCATCGTCTTCTTCAGAAACCTTCCGAATCTCTGGCCCCTCTGAGGACTCCTGGTTCATGCTTAGCATCCTCTCTTTACCCTTCTTGTATTTTTGCTGCCTGGCTTTGATGCGATCCATTCTAGCAAAAGGAAGAATCTTATTAGATTTATGCCTTCATCCACCCTGGGAAACAACACACACGTGTTACACACACACATACACATGCACACACACACTCAGTAACACTTCTAAGGGAAATATTCCACACTGTTGTTAAACTTGCCCTTAAACAAAGGAGTTACATTGCTTTGAAGGGGCTGGCTGGAAGGACCAACCATAGATTTTCATTCTGTGGTCAGTGAGAGCTGGGTTTCCTGCTATCACAACTGCTTTCCTACTTCCACTTAACTACCTTATTATCATTTAAAATTGAAAGAATCATTGTCAAGAGTTACAACACACCAATTGAAGCACTGAGAAAAAAAGAGACTTCTACCTAATGCAGTGCTTTTCCTGAACCTTGCCACTCTGAACCAGCGACTTGGTTGTTCCTGCACTGCTTGTACTACATCTTCACCCTTTAAGATAATTAGTCTTAATGGATTTCGGTGACAAGAGGTGTCCCTTGGGGGTTCAGTGCTATTTTAAATGTCTGGGGATGAAGTGGGAACAAGTGCAACTTCAGCAAGTTTGCAGATGACGCTCAGCTGTGTAGTGCCATTGGCACAGCTGAAGGATAGGATGTGTTTCAGAGGGATCTGGACTAGCTCAAGAAGTTGGTGTACAAGAACCTCATGAAGTTGAGTAAGACCAAATTCAATGTGCTGCACCTGAGTCAGGGCAACTGCTGGTATCAACACAGGCTGGAGAATGAACAGATTGAGAGCAGCCCTGCCAAGGATGACTTGGGGATGCTGATGGATGAGAAGCTGGACATGAGCCTCAATGGGCACTCCCAGCCTAGGAAGCCAACTGTGTCCCAGGCTGCCTCCAAACCAGCACAAGCAGGAGGGTGAGGGAGGGGATTCTGACCCTCTGCTCTGGTGAGACCCCACTCACAGTGCTGCATCCATCTTTGGGATCCCAGCACAGGAAGGACATGGACCTGTTGGAGAGAGTCCAGATGAGGGCCAGAAAGGTGACTAGAGGATGGAGCACCTCTCCTATAACGAGAGGCTGAGAAAATTAGGATTGTTCAGCCTGAAGAAAAGGCTTTGGAGAGATCTTATTGCAGCCTTTCAGTACTTGGAAAGAGCTTGTGGGAAAGATGGGGCCAAACCTTCTTGCAGGGTCTGCTGCAAGGACAAGGAGAAATGGTTTTAAACTGAAGGAGGATTGCTTTAGATTGGCTATATGGAAAAAGCTTTTACAACAAGGATGGTAAAACCTGGAGCAGGTTTCCCAGAGTGGTGGTGGATGCTCCATCCCCAGACACATTCAAGGTCAGGCTGGATGGGGCTCTGAGCAAACTGATCTTTTTGAAGATGTCCTTGCTCATTACAGGGGGTTTGAAATAGGTGACCTTTACATTTTCACTTCCATCTCAAACAATTCTATGATTTTGTGGTTCTATATAGGTAGAAAAAATGGTCCCTACAATCTTCTGATGATTTTTCTGTTATGCAGGATGGAAGAAGCTGTCGTAAGTGAGCTTTGACATTTACTTAGGAAGCAGTTAGGGCTTTCTATGCATCACAGTAAGGAAGCTTTGAAAACTTTCTGCAGTTACCAAAGAAGCATGTTGGCTGCATGCAAGAGAAACTGAAGTGACTTATGGGCTGTATAAAGAGAAAGTATCTCCAGGACACTTAAACTGAATGCAAACATTTTCAATGAAGGTAAATATATATTTTGCGCTTAAACACTACAGGAGGAACCACAAATAAAACAGAAAGAGCAGTCATGCAACAAATTTTTCCAGAAGTACGATAACAGATATACAGAACAAAATTCTAATAATGGTAAAGAATTTCTATAAAAGAAAGTGCTGGATAAATACTAGAAGCCAGTATTTCTATCAAAGAAAGTGCTAGATAAACACCAGAAATCAGTTAAATATGTACATACATATGCATAGAAATGTGTGTGTGTATATATGTATATGCATTAAATACATACTGTCTTTTCAGTTGATCCATTGATTTTTTTTCTTCTTCAATTCTTGCCTTTACAGCCTTGACAATTGTAGCCTGAAAAAGCTCAGCACCCCTACATCAGAAATGGGGCAGAGGAAAAAAAAAGAGACAACATGTTAAATGTTTCTAAGTTTTCCTTATGGCAACTAAGCATAGAGGACTCTATGTTCCCTCTATACATGACGTTATCTGCATCAAACAAAACTAATCCGGGGCCTGAAAGAAGCAGAATCTAAAATAGTAAAACTCTAAAATAGTAACATCTTTACAGACAGTAATTTCAAGGTCTGGGGCCAAATGTGAACCCTACTCAGCCTGTACGTTCCTCTAGCAACTGCTCAAGAATTTCAGTTTCTAGTCCTCAAAACACAGAACAGAAGTAGGTTCAAGGCTGAGGAAGGATTTCTTGCACACCTTGAGGATTTCTTTATAGTCATTTCAGCATTATAATCACCTGCCTCAGTCCTCCTGGAAGTTGTGAGCAAGGTCCAGCTTTATCCAGGGTCATGGTGAGCATAGACTCAGCTTCACTTTTCCCCTCTGAAAACTATGGTGCTTTCAATCTGACAATACAAACCCTTGAGCAAGTTTCTGGTATGCAAAAAGAATATGGCTTTTCACCCCACTACATTAGAAATGTAATCAGTTCATTGATTTGAATGTTATGGCCTTTCTTCCTAGTTCACACTTGAGCTCTTGAAGGCTCTTAAAAGCCCTAAAGTCTCTCTCAGAGAAGTAGCTTAGATCTAAAGCCTTTCTTTTGTCAGAAATTTAGTAGGAAAAACTGTAATTTCAGAAGTCCACTCTTTACTTTTGGATGCACATTTTCCTATATAGGACATATTATGATTTTGCTTTATGTTTTTTCACTGTGAACCCAGTGAACCAAAAGAGGTGCAAAAAGGCCATGACAACATAATTGGGCATCAGCACTGAAATTCACTCCAGAACAAAAGCCAAATTTGATGTGGGATGGAGGTGTAGGTCTTTTGATAGCCCTCTTTACAGTCCTGAATTTTGTTTATTGCAGGGACCTAAACATATCCCCTTAAAATGATCCCTGGAAGAGGAAGATAAAAACCTCCTTTCTTTACATGCAAGCCATATTTTGCCCTTTTATCAATGTCCATATGTCTTTTGAGGAAAAAAAAAAAGCTGCAGTACATTTAATCCAATATTAACAAAAGTAATTTCTTAGAAACCTTACGGAAATTAAAGCCAGCATTTCATTCCTCATCTGCCTTCATATTATAAACCAGAAGAATGTTTGTGCTAGTGATGGCTATGAGTGAATGCTTGGGGTGTAACAGGCCCAATGAGGTTAACACTTCCTTGCCAAAACTAGTCAGTGTTCAGTGATGTGAAATTTCCCAAGAGCATTCCCTTTTCTTCCCAAGATAGATGTAAGAACTTTCCCGTCTTTCTCCTCCTGTGACATTTCTTGAGACGAGATTTCTAAGGACAGTTGTCTCAAACAGGCTCTGACAGCAGAATATTTTCTTTCCAAGACTTAGAAACTCTGGCATTCTCTCTCATGCACATTGATGTTGAGATAATGCTGCAACACAATTTCAGAGCTTTTAACAGGAGCAGCAGATGGTATTTGGTAGAATGATTTAATTTAAATAAGATTTAACCTTAAGATTTAAGGTTTAATTTCTATTAGATTCTTAATTAATTTGTTTTCCGGTGTCAAAGCTAGGTTTGCAATTATGCATTTGGCATGGATTGTTAAAGCACTGTTTTGGTGCTACCTATGGTAAATGGTAAGTAAGCACTGTCACCATGAGAGCTTTGAGCTGTTTAATTTAACTCCTTTTAAATTTTCCGTTACCTTGATGCTAATATCTGAGAAGCTTTTATATCTGCAACCACGTGAAGGAAGTAGTAACTCATGAAGACTCTTCTTTGCAGCAAGAGGAAAGCAAAACATATACTGTCCCAAATGATTCCTGCTTCTCCACTGGGCAGTTTACAATCTAGATTGCCCGTTGCTGGAAAAAGACACCATCAGTGTTAGGAATTCTCTCATAATGTTTAATCAATTAAATAATCCTAGCCTTCAAAATTATTTGAATTATTTTAGATTTTTCTGAAGAAAACAGTAATGCATTTCCATTTGAGGTATACCATAATTTCTTTTGCAACAAACCAAAAAGCTTCCAACAATGTGTTGTCCCATGACAAGTGAGAATTCATCAGAAGTGAACCATATGCATATAAATTCACCCCACTTTAGTAAGCACTTGTAAAAAAAGAATGGAAAAGGTATAATTTTTGTTACGCTGAATTATTTGATTTCAGTGTTTCCTAAAAAGGCATATTTCATTTTTTTCTTCTCTTCAGAGTGACTTGTCTCATTTTTTAGTTAAGAACACTATCAAAAGGAGAAAGAAGTCCTTTATTTTTCTCAAAATGACTTTCTGACTGTCACCATCTAATATTTTGATTTTTCTCCTCCACAACTCAGTTCAATGTTCCTTTCCATTGCATATGAGAAGAAATATTTGAAACCACAAAACTGCTTCCTTTGGGGTAGGAGGAGACAGGCAGAGAGGAAATCCCATTCCTTCTACCTCTAGATTTTGGCATGGGCTACTTCTTTCTCTCTTTCTTTATTCTCTGTAAGATAGCTCTCTTGGGGATATTAAAAAATTAAAACTGGGTTTTGTGGAGCTGGACTATAAACTACATGGCCTATGCTGCCCTATAGAAGGCAGTAGAAGGACTCAAGGGACAGGCTCTGGCTTGAAGCTGGCTTTTCAAGCAAGCAAGCCAATCTAATAGCTCTGGAAGGTCAAACTGCAAGAGCTTCAAAGCCTGCTGTGCCCAGACCCTTGGGGGGTGGAAAACCTGTGCCTAAGTTTCTGCTGCTGCCCAAAAAGTTTTGGATAACACAATAATTCCTAGGCACTTTTCCTCCTGTGAATTTGTATCTTTGTATTTACTTTCTTTTCCCCTATTCTACACTTACCTATTAGGATCAATCATGATGACAGGAATTCAGAATTTTGCTGCAGATTCACTAGGATAAAACAGTTCTTTAAATTCAGAAAAAAACCAAAAACCACAAAAAAACCTGCAGGTGTTTTCAAACAGTTAATTAAGGTTGTCAGGACAAAGTGGAGACAAATAAATAGCTCACTGAGATGTGAAGGGTTTTGCTCTTCATCTCCATCCACAGATGATATCCACTCCATTCCTTTTATCACCACATGAGAATAATCACAAGGAAAAAAATGCCTAAACTCACTATGCATGCAGAAAAATTACTACTTTCATGCCATTTCAGTGAGCTGAACTGTTTTGCTCTTTGAACCACTGAATCCTGGTACACAGGGAGGAGTGGGGGTACACACTGCACACAGGGAGTGCAGCTGGGAAAAGGTGCCCTGTGCATGCAGTGATGGACAGTGATGACCTTTTAGCTCAAGTTGTACAATGAACCAGAGTATCACATCACCTGCATATATGGGAAAATCTGTTAAGTGTCAATATCTGTGAGCTGTTCATTTACAGCAGGTGGATATATTGGGATAATGTAGTTTTCTCTGTATACGTCTCCCTTGCTCCTGTGAGAAATTTTCAATATTCTGTGCTGCTAATCAATATAGGACCAAGATTTTTCAAAAGGTAATATGTAAAGGGAAGGCACAACTTAAATATGGTAGAAGATTTTAAAGTGATTTTTTATTTGTAGAAAATTACTGAGAGAAATATGTTATACTTACGAATATGGTAGCCTTTAACTGTACAAGCCAGGCTAAATGCCTGGATCACCCAGCAACTATTCTCAATTAATGATTCAATGTAGCCACATGCTCCTATCTGCAAAGTAGAAGGGCAGGGTCATATAACAAGACATAGCAGAAATCGAGATAAGAAAAATTACATCTTTTTACACTATATGAGAAATAATACAGCCAAGGGCAGTCAAATTATTCTCATGACTAAAAGTACTTGGAAGAAAGAGTAGCTTTACTAGTGACACACAAAGTAGTCTTAGATAGAATTTGGTGTTTTGTTTATTAGTGAGATAGGAGGTGTGTGGGGTTTGTTTGTGTTTTTGCACAGAAAGGGACACATCTGGCATATGACGCGATGTGACAACTAAGCAACTTTTATAAATCACTGACTTAATCTTGCAAACATCCATGGACAAGCTTAAGACACATGTAGCTCCACTGAATTCCCAAGCATAAAATGAAGCACATATGTAAGCATTTAGAACATTTGCAAATGCAAACCACCCATAAATCAATTTTATTTCAGCATAGTGACTTAAATAAATGTAAAAAGAAAAATGTCTGCTCTTTGCAGTCCAGCACCAAAATTGTTCAAAACTAAAAAGCAATTGCCAGGAATAAATCTAAATTTATCTTTCAAATAGATTGAAATTATTGGCTTGTCTTAATCACCTGTAAGTGCCACTGCAAGAATACGTACAAAAGAGTTAATTAATGCAAGAAAATCTTTAATATTTTGCAGACAAGTTCGACATTTAATTATCAAATATATCTGTTTCCACTTGAATTTCACACTAGCTCTAAAGGAAACAGGAATAGAGTTTGTAACTTTGTAGTCAAATTCACTAATTACATTCCATCACAAGACTGCATCTCATACCAGGTTTGAAAATTTAAATAAATAATCTAATTAAATGTGCACTACTTATGCACTTCTTACTCATTTTTCACTCCACTGAGATTGTCATGAGACTTCTAAGGAGAGAATTCACTAGGCAAAGAAACCAGAACCTGGCCCCTTCAAAGTAGCTTGTGAGCTTTCACAGAGCCTGACTGCCCACCTGGGTGCAGCAATTTTCCTGCAAGCATTTTCCTGTGATGGATATGCACTGCCATTCCCTAGCCATGCTGAATTGAAATGGAGACTGCTTTGTGCTTGCAGGAGGCTGTGGTCCCAAAAAAGGATTTTTAATGGCCACTCAATGTACTGTGCACACTTCCAATGAAACTGAAGTGCTGAGGGCAGAGGAAAGGTAGCAGCTCCCTACCGACAGGATGTTCTTCATGGTGATCACAAAGACATTGTAGGCAATCAGCCAGTCCCAGTAGCGCAGGATGCTCCTAATGGGCTTCAGCAGCAGGTCTCCACCAAAGAGAAGGAAATAGAAGCAGGCCACCAAGTAGCCCATACAGAATATGCTGATCCTTGTGGTTCCCGTGATGAAGATTATGGTAAGCACAAACCAGAAGAGGTAACTAAATATTATCACCTTATACATGTCCAAGTAGGACCTAGAAGCAAAATAAGGAGAAAAAGTTACATTTTTTTTTCTGAGGGTAATATTGTCTTTCCTCTTTCTGCTCTACTGGCTGACACTTGTGCCCAAGGTCTTCTGGGCATTCTCACACTTCAATATTTCCACAGGTGCTCACCACCAACACCAGTCAGGGAGTTTGGTTCATGCATGGGTCTGCCCAGCTCATATCCCACTCCAGCTCCTTCCTGTGTGTAAGCACCTTGCTACACCTGGTCAGAGCACCATGCTTGCTGCAAGATCCAGCCTTTTATCAAGGAAGGGAGGAAAACCTGTTCTCACCAAAATTCTTGGTAGAGAGATATTAGCTGGCAATGTCATATATGTGATCCTAAGGCTGTCTGAGATTATCTTTCAAGAAGTCTGAGAAATAGTGTAGCAAATCCATTTTAAAAAGCCAATTGCACTACACCACTGAAAACAATTTCATATTTATTGATTACTTCTAGGGAATTCAGCCTGGTCAAAAGACTAGTTTTCATAAACAACTGCTAAAAATATCTTTCACTAATGGAGATCTACTGCAAAAATTTTGAGGGGCAAAGGTTTCTACAGAAGAGAAATGTGATAGAACTTACTGAAACATTTTCCAGGAAGCTATGAGACTGAGCTATCTGAAATCAGCCTAGCCCACAGTGGGAAAGAGAGAGAAACAATTTGGTGTTTTTAGATTCCTTAAAATCTTGACTTAATATTGACTCAGTGAGCTTTCAAACAAGAATATCAGCCAAAGGCAATACCAAATACTACATATAGCTAAACACTGCAAAACCAACTAATTCTTAGTTTCCTCCCATTTACAGTGTTTTGATTCCAAATCTGTGTTTTCAGAGTCTGTTCACCCAGGCTGCGTAACTACATTTGTCAGGAAACCAGGCGGGGAGACAGAGCTACAGGAGTGCACATGTATCTAAGCCAAACCATGTAAGGAGCAAATGAACTAAATGCGCTGCATGAAGCCACATAAAAAGGCCCCTGCTGCTTGATGTTCTCAGGCTCAGAACTTTCTAGGAGTATGTATTTATAGTCTTATGTTTATAGGTCTGTATTACACATTTCACCAGAGAGGCATTTAATGAAAGGTAACAAGAAAGCTCCTTTATGTTTATTTGCCACAAACATTACAGAAATTTGTGATCTACTGCCTTTGAAATCAGCAGATATCATGACTTTGGAGGTTACTGGTCGGGTGATAAAACATTAACAAAGGATCAATATGTACTGGGAAAATAAAGAAGACATCAGTCAAAGAGGTCTTCATTAATTTGATATGCACTAGAAATGGTACTGTAATTGTTTTTCCAGAAAATAACATTCTGTTTGGTATTCCTTTAATAACAACTATTGGTGTGTGGGATGACTAGGAAGACATCACTTTCTAACACTGCTTTATTTCAAAAAGCTTGTCCTTTGCTATCAACAAAATGCATCAGCATCTTTTAAGAAAAGCCCAATATAGAACCAAATTGATCAAAAAACCAGCAATGTCCTAATACTCTTCAATGAAAAGGAACTCTGACTCTTAGAGACAATTGGGACTGTCTCCATACAAACTTCCCAACATATACATGTGGTGTTTGCTTGAGTAATAATCAGCAGCTGGTATCACTCTTAGATTAAAATTTCAGGAAATTAAAATATGAAAAGGAAGACAAAACTCTAGTTATTTTTTCACTTACAGTAATTTCACAATTACAAGCCGCACCGTTTTGACTAAAATTTTGCTCCCACCCCGGAAATGCGGCTTACACTCAGGAGTGGTTAATATGTGAATAATTTTCTGACATTTCCAACCCCAGAAGTGCAAGCCGAGGTGCTGAGTCGAGCAACCTGCCAGTAAAACCTGGCTTTACGCAATTGTTACAAATTGGTTACTCTGTAGCGCGGCGGGTGGAGCCGAGCTCCGTGCAGGCAGCACGGGGAGGCGGCGGGAAGGCAGGGGACTCCCTCCTTCAGGTAGCACAGCCCGGGAGAGACGGGGTAGCTCTCTCCTTCAGGCAGTGCAGCCCAGGGGAGGCGGGGGGCTCCCTCCTGCTGGCCCTGTGGCTCGGGGGGAAGCGGGGGGATCCCGTCTCCGCCTGCCGCCACCGTGGGTGCCAGCGGGTTCCATCCGCGCCTCCCACCACCGCTGCAGGTGCCAGTGGGCTCCGTGCCCCCTTGCTACCGCGGCGCAGCGCCGGGTCAGGGTGAGCAAGCCCAGCAGCAGCAGCGGCCGGTCCCAAGTGGCCCCGCCAAGGGGCAGCACCGAGCTGGGCCACCTGGCCCCGTCGGCAGCCCCGAGCCCTCACGGCCTGAGCTGAGCCAGTAAACCCCGCCATGCCGCAGTTCTGTTACTATTTGGCAACTTTGTTGCACACGGGTCCTCCCTGCGAACGACAGAGCAGTTTATAATTGGGTGCGGTTTGTGTATGGATAAAGAACGAAATGTTTGCCAGCACCCAGAGATGCGGCTTATAGTCAGTGCGGCTTGTAATCGTGAAATTACTGTAATTGGTAGCCATTTGTTACATTTTAGCAGTCATCTAAAAATTAAATACACCTGCTCTTCTTACATCCAGAATATACACTAAATATATTAGCATTGGGCATCTCTAAACAAACAAAACAACAAAACTGGATGTAACAGAAACATTCTCAGAAGGGAGGAGGCACTACAACTGTGTCAAGTGACAAATGATGTAGTCCTTAAAGATGGAAAGCATTCTGATTTTTATAACACTGCAGTTACCAGCACATCCAACAATAAAAATGGTTCCCAAGAATTCATCTTGATGTGGACATCTCACAAAATGGTATTTGAACAAGTCAGCCAAGGCACACTTAAACAATGAAGACCACCAACCATCCAAAGTACTTCTGCTATCCCAAGAAGAACGCCACACTGAACACAATGGAGAGAACCACTCAAGTTGTTTCAGGTAAATAAAAATTTTCCTGAAATCACATTTCTTTCAGTTACTATATGCAAAATCTTGTCTGTTACAGCATAGAGTGATGCATGTCCCATATTCTCACTAATCATTTGTATTGATATGGATAGGTCAAGTGCTGTAATAACAGGAACACAGACATGTCTTGGTGGGGAGTTCTTTACATGTTACCTCTCAAATAATTCGACACGTTCTCATACATATATCTTTAAATTATGCCTCAAAGCCCAGAATGTTAGGAAGCAAGGGGTTTCAGTTCCTTGCTCTGGGATCACAATGCAACAATGGGAGGCTGAAGGACAAAGACACCTCAACAGTTAAAAAGAACCTACACAAACCCATGAGGACAGTTGAGGCGCTTACCCTCTGTTTAAAAGCTTCTACACAGACAGGAGAAAATGCTTAATCTTGGATAGCATATACTGTGATTTTATGCTTTCACTGCAGACCACACAGATCGTTAGTTTAATGTCATGTAAAACTTCCAAACTCTCCTTTTCTAAGTGTTCTTTAAGTGTTCTTCATTCAACAAGAGCAAAAGGCCACCCTCAGGATGTGATATTTAACAATACACCTTAGAAATCTGCACAACTGGTTCCCAAGGGGACAGTCTCACCCTGTCATCCCTTCAGCTCTGCATTTCAGCCCCTGTTTTGGCTTTGGCTCTTTGACATGGTTTCAAGAATAAAATTTGCAAAAGCCTACTTACTTCGAGGGAGAGCAGAAGGCAGGGATACTTTTCTGCCCATTTAGACTCTGAACCAGCTCAGTGCTGGTGTGATGAGTGCAGAAAGGTAGGAAGGTGCAGCAGGAGACTAGGAACACAGTCACACATCCAAGTAGGATTAGTCACTACACCAGTGCACCAAAAGCATCAAACTATGGCTTTTGGTAGCATGACAGCCTCTGAATAAGAAATTACATAGAAGAAACTTGAAAGATTAATGACAAATAAAACCCACTGATTTTCCAACCATGTCATTAGTAGAACCCACTAATACTCTGGATAACATTTTGGAAAAAATTACCATATCAATTTGCTCAAAACCAAGGAAGACAAAGTCTGAAGTTCATTCCACACGTCTATCAAAGTAATTTTAACCTCAGATGACTCTCTATATCAAATTATCTGCTGTTCTTTTCTTATTGGTCTTACCATGATTGTTTCAATATTTTATTTCCATAGGACTTAATTTCTACATGTAATACAATCCAGCCTGTTGCAGAGAGATTACTCTAGGTGTAGCTGTTTTCCTGGCATGCTACATGATGTGTTTGACTATGTGTCTGAGTCTAGTGTCTGGACCTCTGCCTGCAGGCATCAAGAGGTGCTGATGCTGCAGCCAATAACCCCTTTCATGAAAGGTATTTGTCCTCAGCCAGTACTTATTTAGGGGAAGAACACACTTCTGCTTACGCACTTGTGAGAGCCTTTGGTGGTGACGGATGCAGCGCAAGGCTGCTTCATGCTGGAGGAGCTGCTGACATGTAGCTTCATTGTGTTCCCTTAGAAGCTCCCTGCTTTGAGTGTGGTACCCACCTTTATATAACCCCAAGGCTCCTCCTGTAGCCTTCTTCTGATGACATATTGTCCCTATACATATGTGATCTGTAAGCTTCACCTGCTCCCAAATTTCTTCTTTCCTTCTTCCATATCTCCTATTCCTTACAGTCTTAGCAGCCTGTGTGACCCTGCACCAGGGCTTGTTTTCCCTTCTCGTCTCAACATTGCTAATGTTCCCAACCCAGCTTCCATCCTCAAACCCTTTGCCTGGAGCTCAATTTCAGCTTTCAGAAGGGAGTTCTGTTGATTTTCCCTCTGCCAATAGCAACATCCAGTCTTCTGAGAACTAGTTCCCTTATTTCAATGGACTTCTTCAAACCTAGTGTTGTGGATCCCATAGGTCCTAGTTTGTACTATTTTTGTTAAAGTCTCTCAAGGAACTGATATTCTTTTATGATTACTTTCTTACGGTCAAGTCCTTCCTTCATGTTTGTATCCACCTTAAAAATACCCAAATTCACAACTGTGTTATTTGTCGAGGCTAATTTTTTTTAGCAACAGAATGTTTATCTGCTTTAAATAATAAATATGACAGGATTACTGTTCCTTTGCAGGTCCTATCTCACTGACAAGTCGGAACACAGTTCCGACTTACAATACATTGGCATTACAGATGCCTTTCAGCCACTTTACCTTACTCCTCTTATGATAGTTTCCAGAGAACAGGTATCAAAGGACACAGTTCAATGACTGTTTCTGCTTCTAAGTGGAAAAACAATCCCAAGTTTTTTTTTCCACTGACAATATCTAAGAGAATGTCTGAAAACTTCTTGGGAACTGAAATGAGAATTTTCCAGCATTAGAGACTGTGGGAAAGGATTATCCTCAGTGAGGTTGCTTTAAATTCTGTGTCATTCTAAAAGCTCCTATTTCTATTCTTTGTTCTTATTTCTGTTTTCAAAGTCCTTTGGATGTGCACTCCTTTGGGGTCAAGCACGTATCCCCTGAGAAATCTGGGGGTGGAAAGACAAGAAAATTTCAGGAAATCTCTTACTTAGACTCTATTTATCATTGTTGAACTCAAGCATTTCTCCAGAGAGAAGAAAATTAAGCATTTTGAAAATATGTTCTTCTTCTGCCACTGTTTATGTTGCAGTTAAAAGCTTTTTATCCATGTCTACTAGAACAGTGACCAAATAGTACCTTCTGAAGTGAAGTGACACTTCAGAAAGAATGCCTCGGTCTGCAGCTGCCGTTCTTTTACGTAGCAGTAAATACACATCAGGTTTCTCAGAAAACACAAGAATACCAAGCACAACTTTTAAAATTTCTTTTTTCTTCTGCTTCATAATTTATTCATAATCAGGTTGTCTTCTCTTACTGTTCGGCTCTTTCTGACTGACTTTTGGAGAAATGCTATTATTAATTTCACTTCCTTGGATAAGGTTTGAACCAAGTTCTTGTCTATGTTACTAAATATTTAGACCATTCTGAAATTTGTCTTGAAAAGCCCAAAGCCCTTTCAGTTCCAAATTGTCTTGGATGAAGGCCAGATACATACATTTTCTTCTGAGGTACTTCTTCAGTGGATTACCCAGAGCTTGAGAGTCCTTCTTTTAAAGATTTATAATTCCTAATAAAATATTCAGCCACCTTAAGGTACTGTCAGCTATTCTCTGGTGCTTCTTTGAAGCAAATTAGGCATTTAGGATTGCATATGTGCTGTGTAACCTCTCAAAAATAACATAATGTAAAGCCTGGGATAATCTATATTGCAGTGAAAGCATTGAAAGAGACACTTAAGAGCTGAAAGAAAGGTAAGATACCTTAAAGAACACAAGACCTATTATGCAGCTCATACTAAAGAAGGCCTGTTTATACTTAGAGACACCATCCTACATGTTCCCATTACATAGTCATGCAGCTAACACTACTAACTAACTAACTAACTAACTAAAGTTATAGCTTAAAAGGGGGTGGAAGGAAGACTTGTAAAACTAAAGAAGAGGGAGCCTTCCCTCTGTGCTTGGGGAGATCATGGAGCAGGTCTTCATGGAAGCAATGTTAAGGTCTATGCAAGACAAGAAGGTGATCCTAGTATGGCCTCCCTAAAGGAAAATTGTGCCTGCCCGCTCTGGTGGTTTTTTATGATGGAATGACTGCAATGCTCTGTAAGGTCAACATATAGAGAAATGTCAGTTACCTGGACTTTTGTAAAACCTTCAAGATAGTCCTATACAACATCCTTATCTCTCTAGACTGGAGTGACGTGGATTTGACAAATGGGCTATCCAGTGGATAGAGAATTGGCTGAATGGATGCAGCCAGAGAGTTGTGGACAATGGTTCCATGTCCAGGTGGAGGTAGGTGATGAGTGGTGTCTCTCAGGGCTCTGTCCTGGGAAGGTGCTCCTCAATATCTTCATCAGTGACAGACAGTGGGATCAAGTGCAGTCTCAGCAAGTTTGCAGATGGCACCAATCTGAGTGATGTAGTTGGCACAACAGAAGAATGGGATACCATCCAGAGGGATCTAGACAAGCTTGAGAAGTGGGTCCATATGAACCTCATAAAGTTGAACAAGTCCTAGTGTAAGGTCCTGCATCTGAGCCAGGGAAATCCCAAACATAAGCACAGACTGGGAGAGGAATTCATTGACAGGAGCCCTGAGAGAAGGACTTGGGGGTTCTCATGAACGAAAAGGTGGACACGAGCTGACAATGCGCACTCATATCTGCAAGCCAACTGCATCCTGGGCTGCTTCAAAAGAGGTCAAGGAAGGCAATTCTCACCCTCTACTTTGCCCTCATGTGATACCACTTGGAGTACTGTGTTCGGGTCTGGCTCCTTGGTCTGAGAAAGACAGGGACCTGCTAGAGTGAGTCCAGGGGTGGTCCAAGAACATGGTCAGAGGGATGGAGCACCTCTCCTGTAAGGAAAGGCTGAGAGAGTTGGGGTTGTTCAGCCTGGAGAAGAGAAAGGTCTGGTGAGACCTCATTGTGGTCTTCTAGTAATTAAAGGGGTCCTATAAAAAAAGGAGAGAAGTGTTTACACAGGCATGCAGGGATAAGACAAGGGGAAGGGTTTTAAACTAGAAGAGGAGAGATTTAGATTAGATGTTAGAGAGAAATTCTTTATTCAGAATGTTATGAGGTACTGGAACACATCACCCAGAGCTGTGGATGCCTCATTCCTTTAGGTATTCCAGGTCAGGTAGGATGGGGCTTTGAGCACCTGGTTTAGTCCTACCCTTGCTAGGAAGGCTGGAATCAGATGATCTTCCTGTGAAATGGAAGATCTCTTCCATTTCAATACAAACCAGTCTATGATTCCATGATTCCCTGCCCAAATGTCTACAATAAAAGATATTATAAACAGGAATTTGTTTTGTTCTGAATGCATTAATTAATGTGCTTTCTAGTAATTAATGATTAATTTTTCAAACAAAAACTGTCCCTGTTCTTTTTTCTTTTTCTGCCTTATTTTCATTCTTCTCCTTATTCACACAACACAAAACTGTTCCATGAAATGGTTGCACAGATTTTTGGCATTTAGGTGGAACGAATATAAAGTGATTGCAGTTTATTTGTTCAGCTCATCTCCACTAATGGGTTCTTTTATTTTCTGGGGCTTTTTGTATTCTCAGTCACTAATAACTGCCTACTGCCTAATACATGCAGCAAACTCCCAAGTAAATGGTTATATTGTTAATCACCTCTCCACAGGTCTCCTTGGTCAGCAAACACCCAGCAGTGTGACTGGGTGGATATCCTGCCACCAGTGGCTTCAAGTTGATGCCTACCATGCACATGGACCAAAACACAGAAATTAACCCAAAGGATTGTGGAGGCACAGCAGGCCAATTCATCTTGAACTTTGCTTTCCACTATAAACCTGACTCCAATTACCACCCAAAATCTTCAAATATCCTCTGTGTTTCAGAGTTTCATGTTTGGCCATTTGGGAGTATCTTACACAAATGACCAGAATTACCTATCAGATTCCTGAGAACACTGAGAAGTTCCCAAAAAAGCGGTGATTTTTCATGCCTTTTTCTTGTCTGAAGACAGATTTAAAGCACATTCTCATCATTAACAAGCTTTTTCAGAATTTTTTTTTTCTGGACTAATGGAGAAAAATTCAATCTTTCTGCCAGAAACCAGCGATGGTCTTTACCAGCGACTGAACACATCAGTGTGCCCAATTGAGCTGCTGCATCAGCCTTTCCTAAGATGGATGCAACTTCAGTGGCAAGAGAAAAACTCTGGCAATCTCCACTACATTTCCTCCCAACCAAGCCCTATTTGTCAGATATCTTTTAGAAAGTGCTCTCACTTGATGGAGCGTTTTGAAGAGAGATTAATACTTCTTCCTTCCTGCTTATGTTACTGAATCTAGAGCACTGGGTTCACTGGGTAGACTGGAAATTCTCAAGAGGGAGAACTGTTCAACCTTTGCCTAGTTGCAACTATAAATCTCTAGACAAATGAGTCAATTGAATGTTTCAAGAGTTCAAAGCTATTTTGAGATTGATTTGGCAACCAATTGCAACAGAAGCAGCAGGATCATTCTAAAGATTTTGAGAAGGAATTCTAGTGATACCACTTGTCTGGTAAAAGAAATAAAAGTCTGTCACCAAAAGGAAGATTTTTAGGGACATTAGTTCTAGACATTTTTGTATTCCTGTCATACTTAGACATCTGTTGGTAACATGCATTCACAGATCAAGTCTGACAGAAAACCACAGCTCAGAAATCTTACTCTTCTCATTTACTCTTGTGATACTGCACAAACTTTTAGAGACAACTTCAAATAAGAGCATGTCCATCACCATTTAGAAGAGTTGAGCTAATCTGTGTTTGCTGAAATGATCATACAAAGAAACAGTTTCATTGTTTGAAGGCCATGCAGAACAGACTGCCTCAAGTCCTGCCCCTTTATGTATTATTCACCTTCTTAAACAACCTTGTATGCAAGGCTCAGGAACAGGAAGACATGTCAGTTGTCCTTCCAAGACACTTTTATGGTTCTTATGCCTAGATGAAATAGCACAAAGGACAGTCTCAGAGAATTATTTTGGTTGTGCTTCCACAACAACTCAGCAGGACACAACTGATGACTTTTTGGGATTAAACACACATGGGAAACTACAGACTGCAATGGATTCTTGCTAACATGTCTGTATTTGGGGGAAACCACCAGAGCACTTAAGTCCATTATAAATGCCACCCCACTCGGCATTCATAGACAGAAATTCAAATTTAAATGCCAAGATTCTTTTTGAAGTTGGAAATATAGAGGGTTAGATTAATCTAATAGTCAAACTACTTTTTCCTCTCAAACTCTAAATCCACATGTGTAAAGATAGCATGCAAGAACTTGTGACCTAAAGATGAACATTTTGCAATGTATTGGTTGCCTAAGACAGCAGTGGGACATGATGATCTTAAAGGTCTTTTCCAACCTAAACAAGTCTATGATTCTGTGACTGCAGGCTTTCAGGCAAATTTATCACTGAACTTCTCTGGAGAGCACTTAGAACAATCATCAATTTTAGGAAGATGTGTTTGGATCCACCCTGTTCTAAACCAGATGTTGATTATCCAGAAATTAACTATCAGCTCTCTCATACAGCAGTATGTGAGATGGGAACATACGTGAATACAAATTCCAAGTAAAATTGGAAGCTGTGAGAATGACTTTTACCCTAGTGAACTTTATGTAAAAGAAGCGCTGTATTTTCCAAGTGTTTAAGATTCAGTTTTTACCGGCAGTGGATGAAGTCAGGAACAGGATTATGCTGGCTAAAGGATGCTGCATCAAGGTTCATGCAAATTTCCACATTGTCTCCAGCCATGATTCGTACTGCAGCTTTATTTTCATCCTCAAACGTCTGCCTTTGCAAGGATGCACACAGAAGCAGCATGAAGTCATCTAGGAGAAAGTAGTGATTGCAAGGAAAATTTCAGCCATCAACATAGGTGTAAGGAGAGTTGTGATATATTATAATGCAGTTACCAGATTGTTTTCCCACATTTTGAACCTCCAAGACTGAGTGGTTTTCAATGCATTTAACTCCGAATTGAAATTTATTAATGCTTTTAGGTTTTTTACCTGCTTTGTCTAAGACTTTTATGGAGAAATAAATGAGAAAAGGGGAAATATTCATACATTTTGATGTCAAATTATTAAAAAAGGGATTCAGGAAAAGCAAAAATTCCTAATTTTGTGAATTTTTCTACTACATTCAAAGCCATGCTTAGTATTCAATTGCCAAAAAATCTGTTATCTTGCTACTGAAGTGTAAAATAAAAGTCTGGCTTCAAATTCCATTGTACAGATGATTTAAGCAAAGGGCAAACAAGCACTTCATAACACAGATGATTTAAGCAAAGGACATACAAGCACTTCATAACTATGTGCTAAAATACTTACACACAAGGAAGACAGGGTTTGGTCTCACAATGAAGTCTGGAAAGTATAACCACTTTATGATGTTGGAGTTGAAGTTGGCATTGCCACTTCTCCATGGATAGTCTGTGTGGCAGAAGCATGCAAAAATTCAATCAATACTTCATAACAATTACTTAATCCTTTTCTTCAGAATACTTACAAATTTTCCAATATTTTTCTATAAAAGCAAGTAGCAGTAATTTTACATAAAGAGTGTCCTTACCTTTACAATCAGCTTCAGAATACTTACCAATTTCCTACCATTTTTCTATAAAATCAAGTAGCAGTAATTTTACATAAAGGGCATCCTTACCTTTACAAGGAGCAGGTGGGATGCCAATGCAAAGGAAGTACTGGAATGTAATGATACATGCTAGGAAACAGCAATATTTTGGCCAGATCTCTGCAATAGCTTTTCTCCTACGTCTATACAATACAGCAATCAGCCAGAAGGCATGAATCATTGCATAAAAATCCATCCTTTGACCAATTACATTCACTGATAGAAGAAAACAGGTCTGGAAATGAAGTAAAGAAACATAAACAACTTTTAAAACCTCATGGTTATTTAATACAGTAATAAATTATTGTGGATCCTGACAGAATGCTTGGATGTGGCTGCGTCTGACTGCAGGAACCCTGTGGAGACCAATAGGCTCC
This sequence comes from Catharus ustulatus, assembly GCF_009819885.2. Lineage (NCBI taxonomy): Eukaryota > Metazoa > Chordata > Aves > Passeriformes > Turdidae > Catharus > Catharus ustulatus. The sequence continues at coordinate 107,202,063 of NC_046221.1, read as the reverse complement.
AACAGCAACTTCCACCACTCCACCCAAATACTCAAGTTTTTTTGATACTATTCTGTCTAGAGCAGGTTTCCATTATGTGAAATCTAAAGCTACAGGTAGGAAAGAACCTTGTCACAATAGCTGGTATGTGAAATGCTTAATTGCTGCCAAGCAAAGAATGTATTACACAGCCACATATTTTGATAGGACGTACAGATGTAGAAAAGAAGAGGAATTATTAAGGTGGGTAACAACTAAAATGTATTCTCATGTAGGAAATGGACAAAGCATTTAGACCATACAGCTTCTATTGATGATAGACAAATCCAGTCAATTCCCGCAAGACATTTTAGTTTTCCATTATTCTAAAGGCTCTGCATTCCAGCATTTCTGTTCTCTGGCCTCACTGAAAGCAGTCCCTTCATTCAGTTCCATGAAACATGTTTTGAAACTCTGTGGAAACTTCATTTATTCAGTGCACTATGCTATTTTGGTTTTCTTTCTCCCCAGATCAAAATTAGCTTGAAATTATTTCCCAAAGGAAATTGCTTGTTGGGATTTTAAAATTTTCAGTCATTCTTAATCCTCTGATGGCTATGAACAATTTAGTCCATTGGTCAAAGTGGTGGTAGTGTTTAACAGATAGGTCAAGAGCATCATTATTATCAAATTTAGGATGCATTACTCTTGGAGTTGCCTCCTTCAGATAGGCATAGAAAATTGTGAAAAATCACTATTTAAGGAAAGATCTTTTGAAAGTACATTTCATGTGCATATGAACAAACAGACAAGATAAAGGAAGAGAGATGACTAACATGAATGATGACTAATAAGCCTCTAGATGTCAAACACAGCCCAAGTTACTATTCAAAAATAACACATTCAAAAGATTTGGAATGAATCTAAAAAAAAGTAATACATATTTACCTCCAAACCAAACTTGTAGAAGAAGTAGTTTATGAAATACTTGACACAGTTTACAAGTCCATCATCCAGATGTGCTCTTGTAATATCATGGAAAATGGTTTTAGTCACAGGTGTGGTGAGGTTATTTCGACATCTGTAGTATTCTTGGTGACGGTAGATTGTAACTTCAAAAGCCAGAATTGCCAGCATCAGTAAGTTATTCTATGGGAGACACAATCAGGAGAATATTAAATAAAAGTCACAAGAAGCTATAAAATTTTCTGATTAGCATAAACCCATTATTACTCAAATTAATGTTATCACTGAGGACTTCTGCATTCCAGAATGCACTGGCACCTATTCCCAACTACGACTGAAACAAATTAAGATGCACACCAATTATTGGATTTGATAAATCATACAGACATCCAGAAGATACATATAAAGACATTAATTAAAAATACGATAATAAAAACTACTTGTGGAAATGAAGGGAAGGAAAAAGGCATTTACCCATCCATGTGCCCTCTCATATTTCATAGCTTCTCTTAAGGTATCATGTTTTGTTTTGAAGGACATAGAAGATACAAACATACACAAAAGTCGTCTGCAGAGGTTTAGCTGTCAAGCATTAACTTTCCGAAACAAGGATGTTGGGTAGAGAAAATTTAACCTGGGCACTCTTTCACATGAACTGTCACGCTTCTCTCAGCTCCTTCTGTCCCAAAGCCAGATTGACAAGGATGCAGTAAAGGGTGGCTATGAATTTATTTTTTTATTTATGTCAGGTGGGACATCTGCCCTATGGTCAATAGGAGAGAGGATGTTTAAAAAGACCAGCTCAGAAAAAGTCCCTCAAGGAAGTCATAACTGAAGCAGAAGTGGCAAACTCTAGATCTCTGTTCTCTGGGAAATATTTGGGACAAGTCTCCTGATACAGGTGCCACTGGGATTTGTATATTTTCTGACAACCTTAAATTGTATATATAGAATATTGGAGATTCTTTAAATTAATAAGAGATTTGGTTTTCCCCAGGACTTGGCACATTTTCACTGTAAGTAAAGTTTTTTAATCAAGACAGGAATAATAAAATATTGCTCACAGGCATCAACCAAAACTAAGAAGAAAAACAATAGACATCAATTTACTAGTGTTTGAATGAATGATTCTCCTAACTCATTATATTTTCTAAACTGTGGCTAAGGAATAAGCACTTAGAAAAATTAACTTCTAGTACACACTGTCATTCAGGGCAATTACTCTAATTAGACCCATCAGTCCTTTGGTACCTGAAAGCCATGTATCTCTTAATTACTTAGAGTTCTTAAATATAACATTTCTTACAGAGATTTTAACAGATGGTAGAGTCCAAAAGTGATAATTCTACATGAAAGAATAATTTAATTGGTACTGAATCCCTTCTGGAAATGTTCTGTGCAAGAGATGTGGTTTTCTGTTGCCTCTTTCCCTCTGTACTTGCCTATTATCAATGGTTTGCATTAAATTTTTTGTGTGACAGATTATTTATTGCAAAGACAAAGCTACTTTCATCACAAATAAGAAAATATCTGAAAACAGATAACAAAGAAGTTACCCTTAAGTACACAAGAAGGGGATAAGACTTTCTCAATCCAACCCACTCTGCAGGATCAACTGGCCCACTGTAGAGCACTGAGGTTTTCAGTTCTTCTAAATCGACCTTAGTTTCATTCTCTCCTGGCTAAAAAGAAAAGGCAACAGTTACAAAACATAGCTTTAAGACTTCTTGGAAAGGGTACGATAATAACAAGAACACATCAGGTGAACTGCTATTTTTGTACTTGATATGCTTCCTTTTGCTCTCCTTCACTGAAGAAGACAGCAGCCAAATCTTTTTAATATGCATTTGTACTCACCAATGTACAGTTACTGGAAAAAGTCTTGGGATCAATAGATGTGAGCTGGTATAACATTTTGCAGACAATAATCACACATGTCCAAACAGTGCAGATACTTGATGCCAGTGGGCGAAACTGAGCATATGGCAAAGCAAGAGCCCAGGCAATTAAAAACACAAAGTTAAACAGAGACACCTGAAAACACAAAAACAGTACAGAAATTACATGGAGTAACAAAAGAACTGAGAAAGTTTGACCTTTTCCACTGCAGGTAAAAAAAAAGAATCATTCAAAAGAAAGGGACATGCAGAAACTTTGAGGAAAATACTGAAAAAAAAATTACAACAACACCCACAATAACACAGACACAAAGTAGTAAGTGAAGAAGGAAAAACTTTACAGTTGGTTTAGGAAGAAATTTACCACTTACATAATATTAATACTATTAGAATCACAAAATTCCATATCCTCCTTATCAACAGATGTGAAATACAAAGGACCACATGCAGCTTCTGCTGCTTTAGAACACATGAAACAAGGAACAGATGGCAGAGATCTGTGAGTCTGTGCAACTCACCTTCATCCTGACTTCTCCCCCATAAAAAAAAAGTGAGAAAAGGGATTTTTTTGGGGGGTTTTAATCCCATCTTACTACCCTGTTCAAGAAATGGCTGTCCCACAGAGAACTCACACTGCCCATGCCAAAAGCACAGCTAAAAGTGTTGCTCCCTTTTTCTTCAGGCATAGTTCCACATTCTCGTCTTAAGTACCAGACCAAGTTCAAGTAATTTTCCTACATGTACCTTCCCTCCCATCCTTGGATGGTGCCCACAGACAGATTGAGCAGGAGAGGGGTTATGTCTCTTAAATCCAAAGAATTGGACTAATAAAATTTTAATATCTGGAGAAAAGGCAGGAGTTGAGACTCCTAAAACAGAGAGAATGTGGAAGATGTCAAGGCAGGTTCCAAGCAGGTGAACAAACCCAGCTGGATCCCACAATTTCAATGAGGTCTGACAGGAAGAAGCCCTTTCCCTACACCTGGGTGTGTAACCACATGGCAGATGCTAATAAGTCTCCACAATGTGTAAGAGTTTGACAGTGGGTGTTTACTTGCCTCTTTCACTGTGACCCAGATGATGTAAGAGGAAACAATTTTGATGATGTGCAGCTCCAACAGCCACCACACAAAGACTTGCATCTTGTGAAAATACTCCAGGAATTTCAAAAACAGCACTGTAAGGCGGTCAATCACCAGATGCCACTTGTTCCTTAAGTCTGCAGGGATGTTCAAGCAGAATCATTGTAAGGACAAAACCGGAAGGTCTCTGTGAAAAGGAATACTCCACTAGACAACAATGAGCTTTCTGCTTCTCTTCTAAGCCTTACAGCAACACAAGATGGAGGATAAAGGTACTGCTCAGAGGTTAACTAACTAAAAATGGGGTTGAAGCCCACTTAGCTGGGTGCTTTCCCCTCTGGCCCACATTCCCTGGAAGGATTCTGCACTGGAAAAGCAGCACTGGTGGCCTCCCTAGCCAATTTTGCTTTTATTCCTCTCTTCAGAGCTCTTTTTGGACTCTTGTCCTCCAGTATTTTTGGACCTAAGCTTAGAGATCTCACTCAGGAACTAATTCCAGCCCTGGTCCTTTTCCAGCTCAGAAAAATAAAAATGTTTTTGATGCTTGGAAGCTATGGACCCAGCCTGTTTTCAGAAGGAACAGAATACTACTACTACTACTACTACTACTACTACTACTACCACTACTACTACTACTACTACTACTACTACTACTACTACTCAGAAAGCTTTTCAGCCAGATTAGAAAAAATCCATGCACACTAGGATGTGGATTCCTGTCACAAGGGCTTAGACAATCTTCAGAGGTCAGAGTTATCTAAACTGCTTGAAACTAGCAGAGCCTCTTAGTATGACCTGTGCCTTCACAGGAAATCTAAATCAAGAAAGGCAAACTGTAGCCCAGTCAAATATTTCCCTCAGTTGAAAAAGCTTTATCAAGTGGAGATCATGAAGCTGGGTGAAAGTATCCTTTCACAGGGGTGTTTGGCTAAAAAAGCCATCCTCTTTAGTGAGCAAGCTTGTGGTTTGTGTTACACATGAGTGTACATGACAATACATTTGCTGAACAGTGCTCTGTAAGTGGCAACTTGGATTGTGGGCTGGCTGTAAAACTGTTTCATCTGGCTGGTACATATTAGTGTAGAGTTTCACACTGTATTCATGGTTTCAGAAGCATTTTGGAGATTAGGAGGGATTTTGCATGCTGTGAGAACATTTTTATATCAGAGATGGAAACATTTGCAAGGGATACCAAAGTACATCACTGTCTAAGCTGGTAAAAATGCAAAGGAGTTATCACCTTCTTTATGAAATTATTTCAAATTATCACTTTATTTTATACGTAAAGCACACCAATATGGTTAATCCATGCATATTTGTGTGAAGAATACATGCACATGTGTGTGAAAAAGCAGACTTCTGAAACACTCATCAAATAAATTCCATTTTTTTTTCTTTGCCTTTTTTCTCCAAACAGAACTTAGAAAATCCTAATAAAAATGCTGAGTGATGTGAATTCTGTAAGCACTTAATTAAACTTGAGAAATTAATTAAGCTACAAAACGCTAATCCTATGTGTGTTTTTATAAGAGCAATGAGAGTATTTAAGAGAAGTCTTTACAGAGTTAAATGTTCTCTCTCATTCTTTCATTGCATTTGTTTTCATTTGCAGTGTTGCATCATGCAAGATGTATCCAGACAGTGCCAGTTAAGTGCAGCAGGCAGATAAAGTGCTCTGTCTAGCATGGCCAGGCAATATACACACATAAAATAAAATAAAATAAAATAAAATAAGATAAAATAAAATAAAATAAAATAAATTTTTTGCAGGTCTGACTGCAGCCACTGAAAGATTGTACGACACTCTGCAGTGAAGTCTGCACACATGAACGTGTTTAATGTCTGGTCACATGGCTGCGTAAAAATGGTGTAACTCCAGTAGAAATAAATGCCATGTGCAGCTTAAAGATGGATCCCCTTGTGCTATTTCCCATCAACACCAGCTGCAGCTCCCCATTTCCCTGCTTGCATGTGTCACTGCACAGACTAATGTCCACCAGCTGGCCTCTTTTCCCAAAGCCTTCCAACAAGCTGGGATGGCTGGAGTGCACCAGACCCCTCACCCCTCACCCCTCACAGACAGTATAAAAGTTGGCCAATAAAGGTTTCCATGGCCCATGACCACGTCTGCAATGACAGCTGTTCCAGCCAGGAAAGGTAAGTTGTTTCAGCTGAGGTTCAAGCACTGGAACAGGCTGTCCAGGGAAGTAGTGGAGTCACCATCCCTGGAGGTTTTAAAAAGTCGTGGTGGTATAGGTGTGACATTTCGGGACATGGTTTAGTGGTGGATATGGCAGTGATGGGTTAATGACTGGACTCAATGATCTTAAGAAGTCTTTCCCAACCTAAATGATTCCATGATTCCCTAGGGCTGCTAAGCCTGATGTGCTATCATTTTGCCTTGACAAAGATCTTCTCCCTATTTAGGTCCTGTGAATACTTGGCATGAATAACTAAATTTGTAGTAAGGTACTTTCCAAAGAATACACCTTCCTTGGGTGTTAAGTGCTCTTTCCTAGTTTCATTTTTGACTCATATTACAAACTGAGTTATGGTAATAATTCATTTTAGAAGTTCATATTAGAAATATCAAGGATGACAGTATAAGTCATACCCATGTCTGCCCTTAAGCTTTTTTATGACCATCTGGCATCAATTACACATTCCATATTCAGAAGTGAAAAATATGGCACTAATGTGCACATAAATAATGAAGCAAAGCCATTGGGACTTCTAGGGAGGGGTGCCTTGAAAGCATGCAGTATCAGATATTAAATATGTATGTGTATTATTTTCTTTGTTGTAAGGAGATTCCACTCTAAAGAAGTACTTAGGATTTGGGGTAGCTTTCAAATAATCTAACCCAGGCCACCTAGAAGAAATGGGCACTGGGCACTGTTGGCTTTTTTCTCTCAGCATCCTACAGTACAATTTTTCCTAAGAAGAGCCTTAGCCTTTTGAATAATTGACAACTAGCCATCTGCTCAGTTCAGGCTCTTTGACACAGACTGCATGTGAAACTAGAAGGAAAACTAGTGATTGAAGTTAATAGAAATGACCAGCAACAAACCACCTGTTGACATTATTGATTAGGACTGAGGAAGGAAAAAATTGCATTTCTGCAGATCTTACCTGTAGCTTCTTCTCCCTCTGATTCATTGTCTTCATCGTCATCATCATCATCATCACCATCTTCCTTATCCTCATCTTCCTTCTCTTCTTCTTTTCCTTTTTTGACCCTCCCTTTCCCTCCCTCCCCCTCTGGCTCTTCCATTCTTTTCTCACCAGCCTCTTCCAGCATTTTATCCTCTTCCTTTTCTCTGCTGGCTGTTAAATTCATCATAGTTATGTCAGGTAGGCTTCCATCTTGGTGCACCAGTCTGTTGGTAAACAGTAGCATGTCAGCAAACTGAGGAGTAATGACATCGAAGTCTTTTTCAAACTGTATAATTAGAAAAAAATAAACTGTTCATGGAAAATGCCTTAGAAGTAGAAAAGTTAATGATTCTGGTACTCTCTCCAAACACACTCTGAAAATCGAGTCTTTGGAAGGTATTAGTAACTACTTTTCACTCAGATACTAATGGTTAGTTAGTAATGAGTGGTATTGACACTTAAACTTGACATTTTCCCCACTGGAGAAAATGGTCAGAGTTTAAGATGTAGAAGCATGAAATGACATTATTTAAAAGGAAACATTTCATGACTTCACAGGGGACTTACTCATTTTGGTGGTTTGGTATTTTTTTCTTGAGGCTGCTCAAAGTAATTGGAACAGAAAGAAAAAGGGAGATGAGAACAGAGGGGTTACAGAAGAAGGTCATCGACAAATATGTCATGCTACATCACAAGTCATAAAGCATTCTCCTACTCCACCTGCAGAAGCCTTCTGATGCCAAGAGCATGCCATCATGACATTCATGGGGTGCTTCTATAAAGAAACATGGATTTGCAGCACAGATGGAAAGGGAGAAACCCATTTACACCAGTGCTAAACATGGTCAGTGCCGTACCATGTTGTGAGTAATGCAGCTGAACCATCACAAGTATCTGACCTATCACTGTAAGTGCATTTCCACCTTCCGCCAATTAAAAGATGGACCTGGAAAGCCAAGGAATTTGAAAGTTTTTCTTCCAGCTATAGGTTTGGGAACAAATAAAAACAAGAATTCTACGGTTGCACCTTCAGAAGATTTTCTACTATCTGTCTCTGATAGTGCCATTCATTCTCTCTCTTTGCCACATCTCACAGAAAATTTTTCTTTAATTTATAATTGTCTCCATCTAAATCTATCAGTAAGTTTCACACTGCCAAAACTGGGATATGACTGATTCAACACTGATTTCTCTAGTGCCATGGTGCCTCTTTCCCCCCCTGAGATTATTCAGTATATTATTTATTAGAGAAAATAAATATTTTCTTATGGTTTTCTTTCTTCTCCCACAGCCGTGCTGTTGGAACTCACCTCTCATAGTTGCAGAAAACCCAATTTGCCTTTGAATATGACTCCTTGCAATGAAGTCTCCCTTTGGCAAGTGCATGATGAGGTCATTAAATGTTTGGTTATGCTATTGAAATTACTATACTCAGCATACTTTCAAGCACCTGTAAGGCTGTTCTAATATATGCTATAGTACCATCTCAGGGTGTATTTTTCTTGATATGAAATTCTGGCCTATAGGCAGGAAATTCTGCCAGTTTTAGGATTTTTACAGTTCAAGAAACCAAAAATCTATATTTTTTTTCCTGATCATTAAAAATTAAGAGACTAGGCTAGGCAGTTAATTAGAAATCAAACAAGCAGAATAATTTTTCAAGAATTTCTGAGTTGCAGTTTCTTCAATATGGAAACTTTGTTGTCTCAAATGAAGGAAAAACTACAGAAATCTGACTAAACCATCCTGAAGTAGAAATACCATGACAAAAAGCATAAAAGGTTGTTTAAAATTGGAAGTTTAACAAGACATTCAAACACCAAAAAAATACCAAGTAACAAAGTTTATTCACATTTTAGCCACATTCATGACTAAAATTCCTCATCATGAGTTGGGCAATGAAACTGAGTGTCTAATAACCTGAAAAAACCTCATACTCAAGAATTTATTTGGACGCTTTGGTTACTGAAAATAGAATCATAAAATAGTTTGGGTTGGAAGGGACCTTGAAGTATCCACTCCCACTGCCCTGTGCAGTGATACCTCCCAGCAGACCAGGTTGCTCAGAGTCCCCTCCAACCTGGCCTTGAACATGGCCAGGACTGGGGCATGCACAGCCTCCTGGGACAACCTGTTCCAGTGTCTCACCACTCAACAGTAAGGAATTTCTTCTTAATTTCTCACTTAAATTTCCTCTCTTTCAATTTGTACCCATTACTCTGTGTCCTGTCATCACAGTTCCTGATGAAAAGTCCCTTTCCAGATTCCCTGTAAGCCCACTTCAGGTGCTGGAAAGTTGCTGTGAGGTCTCTAGGCTGTTCAGCCCCAACTTTCTCAACCTGTCTTCATAACGAAGGTGTCCTTATCAGGACACCTCTTATCAACTTTGTGCCTCTACTCTGGACTTGCTCCAACAGTTCCAGGCCTTCTTATGTTGGAGATCCCAGAGCTGGGTGCAGCACTCCAGGTGAGGTCTCACCAGAGCAGAATAGAGAGGCAGAATCATCTCCTTTGACCTGCTCACCACGCTCCTTTGAATGTAGCCCAGGAATCCATCTGGGCTGTGAGTGTATGCTACCGCCTCCTGGTGAGTTATTCATCCACCATCACACGCAAGTCCTTCTCCACAGGGCTACTCTCTGTCATTTCTCTGCCCAGCCCATCGTGTGTCTGGGATTGCCATGACCCAGGTGTAGGGTCACCTCACTTTGATGAACCTCATGAAGTTTGCATGGGTCTGCCTCCTGAGTGTGCCATCCCTTCCATCCAGTGTGTTGACAGCACCACACAACCTGGTGTCCGCAGCACATCTGCTGAGGGTGCCCTCAATCCCACTGCCTATGTCACCAACAAAAATGTTGAACAGTCTCAGCCCCAGTACTGGTGTTGAGAGACATCACCAGTCATCACTGGTCTCATGGACAATGAGACTGACCAACTCTGTGTGTGGCCATCCAGCCAGTTCATTATCCACCAAGTGGTCTCTCCATGAAAACCATGTCTCTTCAGATTGGAGACACGGATCTCATATGGGACAGCATCAAACACTTTGTGTAAGTCCAGGTAGACAATGTCAGTTGCTTTGCTCCTATTTATTAACACGGCACCCTTATCATAGAAGGTCACCAAATTTGTCAGGCATTATTTCCCTTAGTAAAGGCATGTTGGTTGTTACCAATCATCTCTTTTGGGACTCTTTGATAATTTTCATATCAAGTCATAGATCTGCTAGCATATACACTAAAAGGATATTCAAATCTCTATAAGGTGACTAAACATCAATGTTCCCTAAAATGACATAACTAACTCATATTTACCTAAAACTCTAATAAAGTACCAATAGGAGGGTCATGTATAAAAAAGAGAATTTTCTGTTCAGTTCAAACATTATAAAGATCCCTGGTTACTCTAAACCATCAGAGCTCATTTAAAAGGCAATGCACCATGAAATGAAAGTAACCATATAATCAGACAGGTTTTGTGTATATGCAATTGCACTGATTTTTATGAAGTATCCTCCCAAGTGACTTTTATAATGAAAAAATCTACATTCACACTGTTGTAAATCAAGGACTTAATGACTTACCTCAGTGTAAATTGGACAGAAACACAGTAACTCTATAGGATTTGGTATGAGTGGACTCATCTTTCTCTTATTCACACAATTCCCATTTGTGTTCTGGAGATCCAGGAGGCAAATGGGGTTACAAATATTGGTACATGTAATATATATACCCGATAAAGCTTCAGTATAAGTTTAGTTTCCAGTAGGCATAGTTTAATTGGTATTGAGGCTTGAGCATTGGATCATGTGCATAGGAGATCCAAGGATAGATAAGAAGCCCTGCCCACTGTTTGGAAGGTTAGCCTATTTGGAATCTTTCTTTGAAAATTTCTTTATGTATTGCTAGGGTTGTTTTTCCAATTTCTTTATCTTTTTTTTTTCCACTACGAAATCGCATTATATGGCAACCGACAACTCTGAGGTTTTACAATTAAGAACTTAACTAGTTTAGAACTTTTAAAACAAGCTACCCATACATCTTCACAGCTAGTGAGATATGACTTCATTGTTGGAAGCCAAATACTGGTGGGAAATTACCCCAAATAACATAAAGGCATTGTGTCTGATACTAAGGAAGAGAAGTAACTAAATAATAATGCCGGCAACAAGCCTTGAAGGTACAGCCACTATTGCTTTTAGCTGAGAGCATTTCTTACTCTCCGGTTCATTAACTAGGGTATCAATAATGAGAAGTATACCAATAGATCTAGTTTTTGGCAACAAAGCAATTTCAGGGGCACTAAAATCAGGCATGTGCATGGTCCTTGCTGGATTCCTAGTACTTTCATCTATTCATAATTTACTAGAACAGAAGATTAGTTACAGTAATTTCACGACCATAAGGCGCACCCTTTTGACTAAAATTTTGGCCTGAACCCGGACGTGCGCCTTATAGTCCGGTGCACCTTATATAATGGACAAAGTTGAGAAATTTGCCAAACCGGAAGTGTGAGCTGCAATGGGGGGGCGGTGCCGCAGGAGCGCCGAGTCGTGAGGGGTGGCGGGAGCAGATGGCTGCAGCTGGCAGAAGCCGCGTGGGGAGGGAGGGAGCTGCCCCCAGCCCCAGCCACCGCGTGGGGAGGGAGGGAGCCAGCGCCAGCACTGGCCTCGGCCCCGGCCCCGGCCGCTGTGCGGGGAGGAAGGGAGCTGCTGGCCCTGAACTGCTGCAAGCCGCGGCCGCCCCGAGCTGCACCTTGCCAGCCAGCGCCGGAGGCAGGCGGGAGTGCTGAGGCCCACGGCACAGAGAGGGCGCCTGGGGCTGCATTTAAAGGCTATGCCAATTTGTGAAAAATGTTTGCAAATTGAGAACCTGCCAGTAATTCGTTACTTTGTTGTGTGCAGCGCAGCTCCTCACTGCAAAAAAAAAGTGCGCCTTATATAATGTAAAAATTTGTGAAATTTGCCGACTCCTGGAGGTGAGCCTTATAATCTGGTGCACCTTATGGTCGTGAAATTATTGTAATTGAATGCATTATTACGCATTTTTGTCTTTGGTAATCTTTTGCCATTTATGAATTGCTTGAAACTTTCTGGCTAAAAGAAGTTCTCCGTATTTTTCATGCAAAGCCTTAAGAGCAGAAAGCTTTCTGCTCTGCAGAACACTCGCGACCCCTCTCCTGAATATTTGGTCTCCAAGACTCTGAGCACACAGTGCCCTACCTCCACTGGCAAGACCCTGAGTGCCTTTACAGACTTTTGAGGGGATACGCTGCTTGAATCCAAGCCCTGTTGGGGTATGTGGACAGGCCAGGAATCCTTGGTGCAGAGGGTCCCTCTCCTTTCATTGGGTGCTGCTTCCATGCTGAGGCTTCCACTGCTGTGTCTGTGCCTGCTCCCATGCCTCCTGGACCCTAAGCCTGACATGCAGACTAAAACCCTGCTTTCACTGCAAACCTGGCTTATCTCCATGGACTCACTGGGGCCTTACCAGGCTGGGCTGACCCTCTTACCAATTCCAGATCTGATCCTCACCCTCTGTTGGTGGTCCATGTTCCTGACTGCCCATGGATGAGAGCCCCGCCTTGCTTCCTGGCCATGCCCCTTGGCAACCAGACTGCCTGCCTTAGCCAAGGTGCTTGCCCTCACCACTCCCTTAAACACAGGCTGTCTCTAGACCAGAATTCCAGCCCTGGTGAACTTTTAAGAACAGTGAGCCAAACTATGTGATGACATTTGAAGAAGGAGCATGAGCATGAGTCATAAATCAACTTCTTGTTAGAACAGGTAGTCACAAATATCTAAACAATGCATCTTCTTTGTATTTCTGTTTATATTCAGTAGTGACAACAACTCAGAAGTCCTTCTATTCTCAGTTATTATTAAAAAATAGTTCACATTTATTCCAGTCAAGTATTTTGAAAGGAACCTAATTTATGGAACAGTTTTCAAGATGCCATTTATAAAGGGATGATCATGATGGCAGTTTTTCTAGTTTGGATTCTGCAGCACCCAACTCAGCCCATGAATTAACAGCCTTAGCATGCAGCGGGTTCAGTGTTCTGTTTCCAACTCTGCAATTGCAGTCTGTACAAACTTGTAAAGCATACATATTTACCTGAACAGGCTCCCAAATTTCCATTCTTACATGCTTGGAGAAAGACAGGGGTGTGTGTCTGTGTTTGTGTGTCTGTGTGTACATAGGCACATGCAGGCATGCATCTTTCCATGCACAGACAAAGGGTAGATAAACGAGCCTCCTCAACCAAATCTATTGTCTGCAGCCAATTACAAATAGCACCAATTATTCCTGCATTGAGGCGTGGGCAAAGTTTAGGAGAATTCTCAGCTGGGAGAAGAAACTCACAATGTATAAATATGCAGAAGAGGTGTATTAACTGCTTCAGCAGCTTTAGGAAACTGCAATACCTGAACAATGTTATCTCCCTGCTTACTTCACAGTACTGCGCAGCAAGAACATACTTAGCTTTAAGGCAACTAAGTAACAAAAAAAATTAAGGTATATTTGTTTTAAAGGAAAGGAGGAATTAAGTACCCACCTATTAATTATTAGATATACACGGCCATTGACTTTGGCATGGCTATGAGGTGGGAGATGAAAGCACAAGATGAAAATGGGAGAT